>NW_006920882.1:602883-609583 GCF_000417875.1 Pseudozyma flocculosa PF-1
GGAGAGGAGAGGACAGGGATCGTGAGCCTTGCTTCGACGCCGAAAGAGAACCCGATGCCGACGCCGCCACCAAGGTCGAGGACCGGGGACACGCACCTGATCCGGGCATCGGGAAAGGCGAGGGCCGACGCGACGACGACGGCATACACGGCGCCACTGGCGCCGAGGCTGCTCTGCCTGCCGACCGTGGCGCGGGCAACGTCGAGACCCCTCAACGCCGCGACGTGGCGGAAGCGCACGCCCGCAGCAATGTGGCTGGCGGCGGCGGCGAACACGCCGGCGGTGGCGAAAAAGGCGAGAAAGTGGGGCGTGGCCGACGCCTCGGGCAGGATGGCGCAGCCGGCATTGACGTGGCTGGCGTAGATGATGGCGCTGCCGCCAAACGACCAGAGGGCGACGTTGTTGAAGAGGAAGTGCAGCCCGCCGCGGTGGCTGAAAGTCGAGGTGAGCATGGTGAAGTCGAGCTCGCTCGAGGGGCGGTGGGTAAAGTGGCGAAGCATGAAGCCCTCGAGCCGGCTGCGGACGGGGGCGAGCAGCCAGAGGCCAAAGACGAGCGTGTTGAAGGCGATGATGGGCACGAGCACCTCTTTGGCGGGCGGGAGGTCGAGGTAGCTATCGGTGGGACGAGCGGGCAGGGTGTGCAAGCGAGCATACAGGGCGGGAGAAGGGAGGGAGGGTGCCTGTCAGTGGGCATGGGCCGTGCCGTCTGGCCGTATGCTGGGAGCGGAGCTGGGTGGGTGGGCTCACGCTTCCGAGACCATGACAAACGACCTGCCAACGACCTCCTTGACACCGGCGGGCAGGCCGAGCTGGTCGCACCAGCCCGTGATCCACTCGAGGGTGTGGCCGAGCCGCTCTGCGACGTGGTGCTTGCGGACGACGTTGAGCGTGTTTTCGTCGATGCCACGGCCCCACGCCTCCTGCTCCTGGACGCGGGTGCCGCCACCGCCGCCACCAAAGAGGTTCCTGCCGGCGCTGGTGGCGCTGGTGACAAACGACTTCCAGCTGGAGAGGGGTCCCTGTGTGTCGCGCGCCTCTTTTGCTATGTCGGCCGTCTGGCGGATGGATAGGATGGCGAAGACGCTGAAAGTGCCGGCGCCGAAGAGGAGTACGTAGAGTATCGTGGCCAAGATATGAGGCGGTTCGATGTTCTGGCGGGACCAGTATTGGTCCTCGTGCTTGAGCTGCTCTGCGGCCTGCTTTTGGAGCAGTTGGTCGAGCTGACGGCTGCCGGGTGAGGTGGGGTCAAGGTGACGGGAGGAGGCAGCGGCGGTGGCATCATCGGTGGTGGGGCGTGCGGGCGCTGGCCTGGGGTAGAAGGGGTTGCGACGACGAAAGATGCGGGAGAGGAGCGAGCTGGTATGGAGGGAGCGCGATGCGAGTGCGGCGAGGGGCGATGGGCGTGTCTGTAGGGATGGGCGGTGTATGCTTGCGAGGCCTCGGAATGGCGGTGGTGGTGCTGGCAGAGCTGGTGATGGTGGCGAAGGTGGCGGGGGTGATCTTGTGCGGCATGTGAGGGCGGCGGGGGCAGGCGATGAGAGGAGGAAGGTGCGGATCGATGGGGCGGCGACGGCGGGCGGAAGGGCCGATGGTGGGGCCAAGAGGGGCCGCCCGGCGAAGGCGCAGCGCAGCATAGCAGGCAAAGAGAGGGCCGTAGCGATAGGGAGGGGGGAAGGGGAGCCCGCGGCAAGGTCCGAGTGGTGGCGCAGCCAGAGTTATAAGCGATTGACGAGGCGCTGCGAGGCTGCCCGCCGTCGTGGATCCATGGGGAGCGGAGGGGGGGTTGGGTCGTGGAAGAAAGGGAACAGGCGACAGGCGACAAGCAAGTTAAGGGAACAAGCGACGACAAAGTGACGAGGGTCGTGGCAGGTCGCCCACAGCCAGCCAAGCAAGCCAGCTCAGAGGGGGAAAAAGCCAGGCCCCAAAGCGTGTGGAGGCTGGCTTGGCTGGTGGGTTGGGCCGCCTCGCTGCAGCGCCCCGCTCCCTTTGTTGGCGCACCCCCACTCGGCCTGGACGCCCCTCGCTCGCCTCGACGCCACCGGGCCTCGCTCTCGGCGCACAGGGTATCCATCCAGTCGCTCTGTTCCTATTCGTACAGGCAAGCGACAGCGCCACCAGCATCGACATGTCAAGTCGAGTCGACCCAATGCAACGCACCGCCCACCGCCTACCGCCCGTACCGGTGCTGCGTCTTGGCAAAGTGGCGCAGCCCTGCCTCGAACCCAGCCCGCGTCGGCCTCGTCGCTCCATCGTAGCTGCACCGTGGTTGGCCACAGCCAAAGGGGGAAAAACGAGGAGCAAGGCGCCAGCGACGGGTGTCAGTGTCAGGATACCGCAGTTCAGGCCGACCTCAGCAGCGGCCTCGACGCCGCACGCCCCTACGTCGACTCACTACAGCTCCGTCAGTCGGATCGGCCAAGGCGGGAAGCCGTAAAGCTTGCGCATCCGCGGCGGCGCGCCCTGCACAATCAGAAAGTCGGGCTCCGAGATCGTCCCTTGCCCTGTCGTCATCGTCGGTCGTGTCGGCGGGTTGCACGGGACTGTTAGCGCATACGGTCCTCGCGGCATCTTGGCGTGGCGTGGCGACGCCCACCGACTCACGCAGCAGGTACTCGTCCAGATCGCCCGGCGTCAGCGTCGCCACCATCCTCTTGCGCAGCGCCCTCGCACCCTCCTCGTCCCCCGTCCCATCGGCAGCGGCCACCTCGCGCAGCTTGTGCAGATACTCTCGGCCCACCTGCCGCGCCCACTCGGTGGCGCTCCTGGCCATCTCGAGCTTGCCGTCGTCGTGCGACAGCAGCACCACGTCGATGCTCGCGCCGCCCGTCGGTGCCGCATGCGCCTCGCGGTGCCGCTGCATCCGCCCGACGCCCGTCGTGACCAGGCGCACCGTGAGACCGGCAGCGCCTTTGGCATCGCCGCCTTTGGCCGCTTCATCGGGCACGTCGCCCATGACCGACGTGTTGGACGATGCCAGCGTCTCGTCTTCCGACTTGGACGTGCCCGCCGTGCTCGTCTCGCCGTCGTCGGACGCGCCGCTCGACGACGACGAAGCCTGCCGCCGCCGTCGCCGTCCGGGAGTACTCGTTGACGGCGCTGCTTGATCGATCCCTGGCGCCGCACTGCACTGGTCGCCCTCTAGCCTGCAGCCAGACTGGCGCAAGAGGTTCTCGGCAGCAACCAGGGTCTCGGTCGACAAGGGCGTGGGCGAGTAGACGGTGAGCGTCGGGATGCCCGCCTCGGACGACAGGCGTATGAGCTGCACCAGATCCGCAGCCGTCGTGTGCGCGGTGGATGGTGCAGAGGCTTGCCGCCCTTTTTCGAGATGCTGCCCGGTCGCTCGGTCGGGGAGGAAGATGCGGGCGAGCGGGTCGACGAGGTAGGCGGTGTAGATGGCGGGCCACGTTGCTGGCTCGGGCGGGGCCAAGATGACGGCGAGGTGGCGCGGCAGCTTTCCAGGGAATGCCGCCCCTGCTGCTACTGCTGCTCGCGCGCTTGATGACTGGTGTGCGGCGCTGCTCCGTGCGGTGAGGCTCTGGGCGGCATTGATGAGCTGCGAGGCGGCCAGGACGAGGTGGTAGACGAGGTGGATCAGGCCAAAGGCGAGGGCCTGGAGAGGGAGCAGAGGCGAGATGGGCCCTGCGGTGGCGGGAGCACGGTATCTCTTGTGCATGGCGTCGATGCTGGCGGGTCTTGCTGCCGGTGTCGCCGTGGTCGGGGTCGGGGTCGCCGTCGCCGTCGTTGATGGGCTAGCAGCCTGGTGCAGTGGGCGTGATGACGAGGGCACGGGATGGACCGCTCGCAGTGTTTCCTGGCTCGTCATGCTGGCATGCCCTCGCCGTGTTTCGTGGAGCGGCGCTGGTAGTGTGCGGGGGTCGTCGAGGTGGGGCAGGCAGGAAGGGCGAGGGAACGGTCTGGCTCAAGCGTACGAACCAAGGGTCGCTCGCCTTGGCCTGCCCGGCTTGGCCTGGAAACCTTCGCGCCCAGGCACGCACGCAGGCAGGCAGGCACGCGTGGAAGCGACAGACAACAAGGCCATCGGGGGCTGGCCAGCCAAGACGATGCTGTGAATGCAACTCAGTCCCGATTCGATCTGATCCCACTGGCGCTGGCTTGCGTGGCACCGGTGTTCCTCCACTTGGCAGGCCAAAAGGGGGGGCGGTCCAAGCGCCCCAACCCCCCGCCACCTCTTTCTCTCTTTGCCAGCGATCCTCGACTCGGTCCTCGCCTCCCCTTTCGCCTCCGCCACCATCATCGTCGCCATGTCACAACAGCCTGCTCCCGCCTCATCCGACCTCGCGCAGCCACCGCCAACGGCCTCTGCGTCGTCGTCGGCGGTGCCCTGGTCCGAGGTGCGCTACTTTCACCCTCCCAGCGGCACTACGAGCTGTGAGTGAACCACGCCCCTCCTCGCCTCCCCACCAGCACCCTTCCTGCATCGACTAACCCTGTGCCTTCTCCTCCTTCTTCCGCGCTCTGAACCCTAACCCCTCCAACGCCAGCCATACCGCCGCCGCCGAGCACCGACCCGGAACCGACGGCCTCGGAGCTCAAATCCACCTTCCTCTCGTCGTCGCGGCCGCCTACGGGACCAGATGCGCCGCTGCTCACCGCGGCCGCCCGCGCACGCCTGTACCCGCCCAAGCCGCGCAAGACGTACACGTCGATCCGGCTGCGACTCCGCTTCCCGGACCGCTCCATGCTCGAGGCGCTCCTCCCCGTCTCGGCCACCATCGCCGACGTCTTTGCCTTGCTCCAACATCACCTCGATCCGGCGGTGGCCGCGGCCGCCGGCTCGCAGGCGGTGCTGTGGCAGACGATGCCCCGAACCGAGTGGAGGGATACCGAGCGGGATCGGAGCGTCCGGCTCGACTCGCTGGGCTGGGCGCCCAATGCCCTCGTCAACGTCAAGTGGACCGACGACGCCACCATGAACCGCTCCAGCTGGCTCAAGGACGAGCTCAGAAACGCCGCTGCGCCCGTGCCGGTGCCGAGCTGGGACGAGGCCGCATCCGCACCAGCATCGCAGCAACAGCCGCACCAGCGCGACGACACCAAAAAGGACGACGGGAAAAAGGTGAGGATGCGGAGCCAAGGCGACCAGCGTGCATTCAGCGTGTGGTAGAGTGCCCAACTGACCCGTCCCATGTCACCCCGACTCTGGCCCGCCCCACGTTCACCCACGTGCTGCAGCCGATGCCAAAGTGGCTCAAGGGCATCGTCAGTGAGTCCCAGCCGTCGTCGTGCCACAGTCAAAGCCAGGACGCACCTATCACCGCATCGGGGGCCAACCTACTGACCGCTCACCGGCCGCCGTCCCGCTGCACCTACGCCCGCCGCCGCAGAAAAGTGATGTCGACGCGACGTGCAAGAGCGGGGAATGCAGTCGAGCTGGCACAGCCAGAGAGGGGCATGGTCGATGTCAGCACGTCGATGCGTCTACCCTGGCAATGCCATGCGCACTTGCGGTTCTTTCCGTTCCGTTCCGATCCGTTTCGGCCTGGAGAGCGAGAGAGGGGGGGGATGGGATAAAAGTACAGTGGGGGCAAAGGAGCAGGTAACGGAGCAGTCGGTAGAGAAGAGCAGGGGGTGCGGGGGGTTCGGCGATGGGATCTACCAAGATCTCTTGCTCCATTCGTGTCCCCTCACCACCATGGTACGGTGCACGTCGGCGGGTACCTCGCTGTCGATCCAAGGGGGCGTGCAGCCAGGGTGGTAGGGTGAAGGAGGTCAGCATCCTCTCTTCCGCTTGGCCGTGAAACACGACGAGGTGGGGGGGAACACGGAGACGGAGGAAACGGGGGGACTCACAAGCTTTCACCGACCAGCTCCTTTACGGCGACGCAGAGGCGGTCGATACGCACCACGAGGCCGAAGAGCGTAACGACGCCAACCGCAAACGACATGTACTCGTGTTCCCGCAGCGTCTTGAGCGAAATCTTGCGCGGAAGGGTGCCCAACAACCCCTCCTCCTCCGCCTTCCCCTCGCCCCCGGCCGCGTCATCTTGCTCCTCCCCGCCGCCGCGGTGATAACGCACATCGAATCCATGTTCGAATAGCAGGAACCGATCCAGTAGCGGACACGGTGTGATCTGCGGCAGGGGCGAGGAAGTCTTGAGCGCCGTCGAACACATGGATATCACCGAGATGACGTCGCCCAGGAAGAGCGGGTCCAGGAATCGCGTACGCCGTAGCAGCGCCAGCGAGTAGGCCGGTCCCAGCTGCGAAATCACCGTGAGCGTGTGGCTGAGCAGCTTCAGTAGCTCCCTGGTGGGTGCGTGCGACGGATTCGAGACACGGTCAGTCGGCGTCCATGCAACAGAGGCAGGCCACAGAGATAGAGCACAACGTCGCCCCGCTCCCGACTCACATCTGCACCTTGAACAGCTCGGCGTACCGCTGCTTTGGCCACCGTCCTCGCAGCGAATACTCGTACTGTGCCGTCGTCGTCGTCGTCGTCGTCGTCGTCGTCGTCGTCGTTGGTGGCAGCATATCGTCATCGATCGATTCGGGTCAGCTCCGAGCTCCAGCGGCTGCACGGCCCAACAACCGCAACCGCGACCACCACCGGCACGGCCACCGGCGCCACTCACCGAGACATTGACGGCGGCCATGTCGAGCCTGCGCAGCTTGGCGCGCAGCGCAATCAGACGCTTGTTGATGCGTTCGGCCTCGTGCGCTTCCGCCTCGCCGCGGTGGT
>NW_006920882.1:609884-616876 GCF_000417875.1 Pseudozyma flocculosa PF-1
CCCCAGCTCGGCAATCGTCGTGGCGTGGCTGAGGCGCTGGTGCTTGCGCAGCGAGTTGCTCGGAGGCAGGTAGCTGAACAGGTACGCCGCCGTGACGCCAATCGCCACCGTCACAAAGCGCTTCCACGCCACCGTCCACCCGAACCCGGGACTGCCCGGCGACGGGTTGGTCACGTCCTGCCACGAATACCCCACAATGAGCATCGCCGTGACGCACGTGATGATGGTCGTGATCGGCGGACCGGGATAGTAGAGCCGGAAGAGCATCAGCAGCGGGAACGCCACCGCCGTCGTGGCGCCCAGCCCAAACGCGTTCCCGCGCCCCGAGCCCGCCGACACGTACCAGATCACCAGGCCGAAGCACGCCCCCACAAACGTCGCCACCAGCCGCGACAGGAGCGCAAACGCCGTCTCGCCGCGGAAGCGCGCCAGCGTCAGCTGGGCCATAAAGATGGTCCACAGCCCCCGGTTGCGGTACACCCACGCCGCCGACGACCGCATGTAGGCCGGCAGCGACACGAGCGCGATGAGCACCGCCGCCTTGACGCCAAAGAGCAGGTGGCCCTGGAACAGCCGCGCCACGCCAAAGTAGAGGCGCTGCCCGAGGATCTGCAGCGTGCCCTCGGGATCGAGAGCGTCCGGGTCGCGCCGCCGCGTGTGGCCCAGGTCAAACGCCGAGCCGGTGGCCGCCTGCTCGGCACCTGTATGCGTGCCGGTCGCCGCCGCCAACGACGATGCCGATCTTGCCGGCCTTGAGTCGCCCCCCGCGCCGCCTGCCGCTGCGCGCCGCTCCTGCTCCCGTTCCCGCTCCATGATGGGCACGGCCTCGGGGTCCTCCTCCTCCATCTCCGGGTCGCCGCTGGCCGAGCCAATGTCGCGCCACGAGTCGAGGTGAAACAGGCGGAACCAGCTGGGCCCCCACAGCCGCGCCGAGGGCCGCTCGCGGTCGATGCGCTCAAACGCCCGCAGCAGCGCCAGCAGCTTGGTGGAGAAAGACATGGTGTGGAACTGGTGCAGCCAGGCCTGGTAGAGGTAGCGGTGGTGGATGCGGCTGATCTCGCCGGGCCCGGCGCGCAGGTCGAGCTCGTCGAGCACGTCGTCGGCGCCGACGTCGCCGAGCGCCTCGCGGTAGGGGTCCAGCACGCGGAAGCGCGCGTCGCTGCGGAAGGACTCGAGCGCCGCCTCGAGGCGCTGCACCGTGGCCGCCGTCTCCTGGGCGCGCTTCTCGCCCTCGAGCATCAGCGAGGTGCGGCTGCGCGTGAAGCGGTCGCGCAGCATGGCGAAGCGGCGCCGGTTGAGCGCCTCGAGCCGGTCGACCAGGTAGCCGATGCCCTCGGCGTTGGCCTGCAGCAGCTCGCGCGACGACTCGAGGATGAGGTGCGCAAACAGCTCCGTCGTTGGGTTGGCCGCCGTCGTGTGGAGGTGCGTCTCGATGTTGCCAAAGCGGATGCTCTCCCACACGGCCACGGGCACCGCCTCCTGCCGGTGGACGAGGCCGTGGAAGATGCTGCCGTGGCCGTGGTGGCCGTTGTGGTGGCCGTTGTGGCTGCCGTGGCTTCCGTGGTGATGGTGGTGGTGGCTGTCGCTGCTCTGGAACCAGCGCCTGGGCGACGACGAGCGCGAACTGACGTGCAGGCCGCTGTGCATGCGGCGAAAGCGGCGCGACAGGCCCTCTTCGCCCGGCGCGACCGACGGACGCTCGTCGAGGTGGCGCATGGCCGCGGCGACGGCCGACGCGGAAGCGCCGTGGTGGTCCGGCCCTGCACCGCTGCCACCACCCCCGCCGCCAGCATCGGCGGTGAGCGAGGCCCTGCTGCTGCGCATGCGCGGCGTGTCCTGCGACCCCCTCGGCGTGGCGGCCGGCGTCATGGCCGGCGTGGCGAGGCGCGAAGGCAGCGGCGTCTTTGGAAAGTGGGCCGTCTCGATGTCGGCGCGGATCGAGGAAAAGTAAAAGGACCAGCCGTCGGCGGGCGTGATGAGGGCGCGGGTGAGGGTCTCGAACGCCTTGAGGTCCTCTCCGCTGGCGCGGCCGAAGCTGATTTCGCGGGTGAGGAGGCGGCTGCTCATCGAGAGGGGCATGAGACCGCCCTCGGCCTGGTTGAGCAGCGTGCGGACCAGCTCAAAGTCGAACTCGGAGTCGAGCGGGCTGCGCTCAAAGAGGTCGACCTGGTCGGCGGCGGCGCGCTGGAGCGGGCGGAGGACGGCGACGAGGCGGTCGACAAACTGCGAGTTGACGCTCTTGGGAAAGCAGACCGAGTAGACGACGATGGTGACGGCCCACTTTACGGCGAGGGGCACGGCGATGGAGCGGCCAAAGGTGTAGACGGGGTAGGGGTAGAGGGGCGCGTAGGTGAGGCTGATGTTGAGCAGGATGCACGAAAAGATGGTGCCAAAGAGGAAGGGGCTGGGTCCGAAGCGGACCTTGACGTAGAGGAAAAAGGCGGAGCCAAAGGCGAGAAAGACGGCGCAGACGACCGACGGGCTGGCCTCGACGTACTCTGCCTGGTAGATGGCGGCCGGGTTGGCCTGTGCGGGCGAGAGCTTGTTGGTGCGGACGGCGTGGGCGATGGCGATGGGGATGAGGGTGTAGGCCCAGGCGCCGCAGACCATGGCGAGCGACACGAGCTCACGCTCCATGACGGCGACGTAGGGCAGCTCTGCGGTCTGGATAAAGGCGCTGATGAGGACGAGGAAGGATGCGGTGCCGAGGGCGACCTCGGAGTCGTAGATGAGCATGAGGACCATGCAGATCCAGGCGATGATGGAGCTGCGGATGACGGGTTTGAGCTTGGGCCAGGTGAGCGTCGAGGGGATCCACGCCAGCTGGGGCGGCGGGCGGTCGAGATGGAGCGCGGCGAGGATGCGCCGGATGCGCGGAGGGCTGCGAGGCTGTGCAGCGGTGCTACCTTCCTCTGCTGCCGCGTCGGGTGGGGGAGGCCTTTGGCGCCGTGACTCGCCGGTCTTTTCGTTGGAGTTGGACGACGAGTCGGACGAGGTGGCGGCGGTGGCGGGCGAGGTGCGGACATCGACGCCGTGCTGCTGCGGCTGCTGCCGGTGGTGGTGGTGGTGGTGCTGCTGCTGCTCCTCCTGCTGCAAAGTGAGGTCAAAGGCGGGATGGCCGCGATGCCTGCGTACCGAGTCTGGGTGGACCATACTGCTCGCCTTTTCGCTGTCGTGGTGGTGGTGTTGCGGCTGGGAGTGGTGCTGGTGGTGGTGCTGGCTGTGTTCCTGGGGCGATGTGGCGGTGCCAGCATGCTCAGCTTGGGCGTCGGTTGCGCTAGGCTGCCACGAGTCCTTCTGGAGGTGAGTGCGGTAGGCGTCGCCGGAGGGTGCGTCGCTCTGTGCGCCAGAGTTTGCAGCGGTGCTGCTGCTGCTACCATGGTGGCTGCGAGTATTCGAAAGAGGGTCTGTAGTTTCGGTAGGCGCCAGCTGATGTTGCGGCTGAGCAGGCGAGGACGCCAGCAGCGGGAGCGGCAGCTCCGACGACGGCGTGGAAGCGGGCATGGCGTGTGGTGGTGAGCGTGTATGTGGTTGGTGGTGTGTATCAGGACATGGCGAGCAGACAGGCGGAGCAGTAGAAGCGGTGGGCAGAGGCGGTGGTGGTGGTGGTGGTAGTGGTGGTGGTAGTGGTGGAGCGGGTGGAGCGGATAGAGCGGGGTCGCGTCCAGACGAGCTCTGTTTTCCTCGGCAATCGGTCATGGCCAGCGTCGGCCTGCATGCATCATCTTCTGCTTGGCCTTGCCGGCCTGCCTGACGCCCTGCCGACCAGCCGAGCCAGCCGACCAGCCGTCGAGCCGAGCCAGGCCGAATTCCCGATTCCCGGATGAGGCGAGGGCTGGGTGGAGGCGTGCGGCGCGGTGCGGCGCGGTGCGGTAAGCTGTGCAGGCGGGCACCTGCTTCCAGCTGCACCCTGGCCACTCGTTCGCATCGAACCAGGCAGGCGGGGCGGGCCACAACGCACCCTCGCAGCGCAGCGTGGACGCTCCATAGAGAGTAGTCGCGGCTCGCGGCTCGTTTCCGACCGACGCTCGCTCGCTCCCATCTTTCCCCCTCGTGCCTTCTGACCACCATCACCGCCATCCAGCCGCCGCCATCCTACCCGATCCGCCCCAACGGCCACGTCGCCATGTCCTCTTTGCTCTCCTCGCTCCTCTCCCCGCTGGCCACGACGGCGTCGACGGCGGCCTACGATGCCCTCGACCGCGGCCTCATCCCAGACGCCGTGCTGCGCCGCGTCATCCGCCGCCTCAACGCCGAGCGCATCTCGTCGCTCGTCCTGCCCACCCCCGACTACGGCGCCCACATCGCCACCAAGCTCGACTACGTCGCCTCGCTCAAGCAGCGCCAGATTGCCATCGAGACGGACAAGGCCAACAAGCAGCACTACGAGGTCGACACCGGATTCATGCTCTCCTGCCTCGGCAGGCGCGCAAAGTACTCGTGCTGCCTCTACCCGCGCGGCGACGAGTCCCTCGACCAGGCAGAAGACGCGATGCTCGACAGCTACTGCACCAAAGCCAACCTCCGCGACGGACAGGACGTGCTCGACCTCGGGTGCGGATGGGGCAGCCTCGCCCTCTACCTCGCCCAGCGATACCCCAACAGCCGCATCCGCGCACTCAGCAACTCAAAGACCCAAAAGGTCTACATCGACCAGACCGCCGCCATGCGCGGCCTGCGCAACCTCGAGGTCCTTACCGGCGACGTCAACACCTTTCAGTTTGAAGAGGGCTCCTTTGACCGCATCCTCTCGATTGAAATGTTTGAGCATGTGAGTCGATCCTGCCGTCGAGCCCGGTGGATCGCCATCGCCGTCGTCCTCGCTGACCCGACCCGCCCTGCTGTCCATCCCCTCTGGCCCCCCCTCGGCGCAGATGAAGAACTACGCCCACCTCTTCCACAAGGTCTCGCGCTGGCTCAAGCCCGACGCGGCCGCGCCCTCGCCAGAGGACCCGTCGCTGCTCTTTATCCACATCTTCTGCCACCGCACGACGCCCTACCACTTTGAAGAGTCGGACGGCTGGATGGCGCAAAACTTTTTCTCGGGCGGCACCATGCCGTCGCACGACCTCTTTCTCCACTTCCAGCAGCACGTCGTACTGCAGGACATGTGGTGGGTCAACGGCACCCACTACGCAAAGACGTGCGAGCACTGGCTCCAGAAGCAGGACGCACTCAACAAGGGCGCGAAGTCCGTCGAGCTGCTCCGACAGGATGCCCAGAAAAAGGGCATCGACCCGTCCGAGGGCGAAAAGACTTTTTACCGCTTCCGCGTCTTCTACCTCGCCTGCGCCGAGTTCTTTGCCACAAACGACGGCAACGAGTGGGGCGTCGGGCACTACCTCTTCCGCCGCAGGGATTGAGGTCGAACCGCGCAGCTAGCCCCGCTGGCAGGCACCCGTTGTCGTTGCTGTCGTCGTTGTCGTCGTCGTCGCGTCGCCAACCCCCCTTCCCGTCGGTGTTGCCGTGGCGCTGTAGCAGTAGAGTGATGATAGTCACGGGAATACCCGCCCTCGAAATCTAGAAAGGCAGGCAGGCAGGCAGGCGGGCGGGCAGGCAATAATCAAGGTACGGCCGCGTCGACGGCAGCCCGCTTGCTCGCCTCACTTGACCTCGCCCGGTCGATCGCGGCCCGCGAGTCGGTAGCGCTCAAACTCGGCCTCGCCAAAGCGGAGCAGCATCGTGATGCCATCCTGCACCACGGCGAGTACGATGGTCTTGCGTCCAGCCTTGAGGGTGGGGAACGGGTTCGACGGCGGTGTAAACTCCTTGCCACCAGCCCCGGCGCGGTCGCCGCCCTCTGTCGCTGCCCACGACGACGACGACGACGACGAGGGTCGGGCAGCGACGTAAGCGGGTGCGGGAAGGACACCGGGACACGCGCGGAACAGGCTGGACCAGGCGCGTCCGGCGCGCGCTAGCGGAGCCAGGCGCGCCGAGATGCCATCGACCGTCTCGACGCCCAGCCACCGCTCCAGCCGCCCCGCCCGCTGCAGCCGCCGCTGCACCTTGAAGTCGCTCCGCTGCTTCTTCTTGTCCTCGAGGAACTTGAGCCGCCCCGCGCTGCTCTTGCCGTACGCCCGCTTGTTGGCCTCCTCGGTGCGCCGCTTGAGCTCCAACTCGTACTCGATCCGTCGCCGCCTCTCCTCCTCTTCCTCGCCGTCGTCCTTGTCGTCCTTGTCGTTGCCATCGCCGTCGTTGTGGTTCTTGCCGCCGCCGCTGCTAGCCTCGAGCCCGAGCTCCTCGAGGCTGCCGGGCAGAGGCACGGCGCCAAACATGGTCTCAAACTCCCACGCCGACGGCACCGGCTGCCGCTTGGCATCGATGATGGCGATGCGGAACTCGGGCGGCGGCGGGTGCGTCTTGCGGTACGCCGTCGCCGGCCGCCAAGCATAGTAGAATGGCCGCAGGTCGACCTCATCGTCGGCGGCAGATCCAGCTCGTCGGGGCAAAGGGGTAGGTCGCGTCGGAAAGGGACGGTCGTGGCCGGACGGCACAATCTGCAGCGTCTCGTAGACGCCGTTGTACGAGTCCCACTTGGGCGAGCCCAACAGCCCCCGATGCCGCCCGCCGCCGCCGCCAGTGCCGAGTCCCAGCAGCGACGACGATGACGCTGCAGATGCTGACGATGCCGCCGACGACGACGACGACGACGAGCGCCTGCCAGAGACGACGCGGGATGCAATCGCGGCCATCCGCGCCGACACGCTGCGCATCCACTGCGCAACCCAGTGCGCCGCATCGCCCAGCAGCTGCCAGATGCGCCGCGGGACGTAGAGCAGCAGGTCGAGGTCGTTGACGAGCTTCAGCGGCCGCTTCGGGTCGGCCAGTATCCCCTTTTCCTCGATCCGAGTCGAGTCACTGGTGTTGGAGTCAGTCGCAGCCGCCGCTGCGGGGAAGGCGGCCGCCTTTTTGCGCCTGCGGTCGGCGCTCGACGGCGGTGGCTTCTCGGAGCGGATGCGGTCGACGTCGGCGGCGCGCTGCACGACGTA
>NW_006920882.1:616896-652964 GCF_000417875.1 Pseudozyma flocculosa PF-1
CTCGCGCGTCAGGCCTCCGCGCCCGCCGACGAGCGTAGCAAACGCCTGCTGCAGGCTCATGGGCTCGACCTGCTCGCGCCTCCAGGCTTCCCGCGCGTCGTCGGCGGCGGTGGCGGCGGCGTCGGCACCCTCGCCGTCGAACGTCGGCGGCGGCGGCCGTGCAAACAGGACGAGGCTGCCGCGTTCGAGGAGAAAGAGGGCCTCTTCGGGGAGCAGCTCGTTGCGGCTGACGGTCTTGTACCTGGGCGCTTTGCCCTGCGTCGGCGCCTGATCGCCAGCCGGGCGTGCAATATCGCGTTGGCCTTGGCGGCGATCGCCGTCGTCGCAGTCGTCGTCGACGAGCACCTGCCTGCGCGCCATCTGACCCGTGGTCTCAAACATCTTTCCCTGGAGCTCGTGTACGACGGCGCGGCAGAGGAGTGGGTCCCAGGATGCGGTGGTGAGGCCCTTGTTCATGGACCTGCGCTCGCCCGAGATGGCGTTGATCATGGCCTCGCGGCTGCGTTCGAGCAGCTTCGACTGGCCTCCGAAGCCGGTGGGCTCAAAGTCCTTTTCGCCTCGCTTGGGGATGGCCACCGGGGCGGCAGCGGCGGCGGTGCCGGATTTGGCCTTGGATCCGGCCGCCTTGGACGTCAGAGCGGCGAGACGGAGGTAGTCGGGCATCTCGTCTTCGCCCTCGGAGTCGTCGCCGCCGGCGGGTGCGGCCGAGGGGCCACGACTTGGGGTCGATGGGCCGGCATTGGCGCTGGCGCTGGCGGTGGCGTTGGCGGTGGGCTGCTCGAGGTCGTCTTCGGCCACACTGACAAAGGGCGATGCCGGGGATGCGGGCGTGGCAGGCGTGGCAGGCGTCGAGGGAGTGGCGGCGCGCCTGCCTCTCTGCGGCGTCGATGGCTGCTGCTGCTGCGTCGCTGCCATCGTGCGAGAGATGGGCCAGCTGGCGGTGTGCAGGGTATCGAGAGCGGGTGGTGCAGAAAGAGAGAGAGGGAGAGAGAGAGAGGGGGAAGGTGGTGGTGGTGGTGGTCGCCGTCGTCGTCGTCGTGGGCTGAAGGGGCCTCTGCTGCCGCCCTTTTTTCGCTCGGTCGTGTGGAGCAGCAGCAGCAGCAGCAGCAGAGCTCACCCACCTCCGAAAAAAAGCACCAGGCGGAAATTCGCGGCAGGGCAGGCCACCACCGCCTACCTCGCCCTGGCCCTCTCTCTCTCTCACCCTCACTCTCTCGCTCTTCCCGACGGCATATGGCCTGGCAGCGGCTCAGTGACGGCGGCGTTCAATGGTACCAGCATGTACGGTTGCATCTGCTCGACAGACGGCCATCGACGCCGCAGCCCTCGTGCCGTCAGGGCGTCCAGACGACCTGGCCCTTGGCATCCTCGACCCGCACAATGTAGCCCAGGGGCAGCTGACCCTTGCCCCCCTCGGACTCCCCCTCTCCCTCGCGCCGAGCTCCGCCTCCTCCCCGCCGCCCTTGACCACCCTGATTGGCCCCCTTCGCGCTGTCCTGCTGCTCCTCTGCACTTGCCTCGGTCGCAGACGGCACGACGGCCTGCTGCGGCGTCCCCTCGGGCACCTTGCCGGGCGTCAGCACCACGCCGTTTGACGAGAGAAAGAACGGGATGCCATCCCACAGCGCCGCACGGATATCGACAAAGACGAGCCGCGACGCCGACTTGCGCATGCCTGGCGGCAATGGACCGGCGGGAAGAGAACAAGAGGGAAGTGAGCGCGAGGATCAGTGGACAGGACCGCACGCAGCTTGGACGCTCAGGCACCGCCGACCTACCGGAGATGACGCCCTCGTCGCCCAGCTTGCCCTTGGCCAGGTGGATGTGGTTGCGCGTCATGGGCCTCAGCCCGCCACTCTGGCGGATCCTGTCCCACGCCGCCGCGTCCGTCCCGTGGATGACGAGCACCTCGCCGTCGTCGCTGCCTCCCTGCGATTGCCCCGGCTCGAGCTGGGTCGCCGCCAGTCGAGACTCGAGCGCTTCGTCGCCGTCGCTCGACGAGGCAGGAAAGGGCACGTTGGGTCGCAGCAGGTGCAGGTTGTCGAGGGTCAGCTCGACGTGCGACAGCGCCGTCACCTGCAGCGGCAGCAGAGGACAAAACAGTAGCAGCAGTCAAGTCAGCCCATGTAGCACTGCAAGTCGTCAACCAGCCGAGCAGGCGACAACCCACCTCCTTGAGCGAATGGCCCTGCACCGCGCGGATGAGCCAGGTGCCGTCGTGTTGTGCGATCTCGAAGCGCTTCTTGTCGTTGTCCTCGACAATCTTCCGGACGTCGTCGAGGTCGGGCCTCTTTGCCTTGGCTGCGCCGGGTTGTGCCATGTTGAGGCTCTTGAGGCGCGGGCGTGCGAGGACGTCGTCGAGGCGGATGAAGCCGTCCGGGCGGATCTCGAGGCCCTCTTTGAGGGCGCCGTGGCGCAGGATGTAGGCGAGCGCCTTGGACAGCTGCACGTCGACGGGCTGCGAGCGTGGGTCGTTGCGGTGCGGTGCCTTTTTGGCCGGCTCGGCGTCGGCGTCGAGCGTCGAGCTGGAACCCGTCGCGGCGGTGGCAGTCGCGGTTGCTCTGGCTGCCTGCGCCTGTGCCTTTGCGGCCCGCTTTGCGTCCTTGCGTGCCTTGCGTTCGGCGTTGCTAGTCGCGTCCGCCGTCGGTGCAGCGGGCGACGGCGCTGCCTCGGTGGGCGCTGGTAGCGGTGGCTGCTGCTGAGAGGTGCTTGGGTCCGACATGATGCGAGCGATCGGAGAGGGGCGAGGAGTGATGGTGGTGGAAGGAAGCCAAAATGCGGCGCCGACTTTTTGGCTCTGCAAAATGAGGCGCAAAATTGGCCGTGGAAAAGGCCGGAAGGGCGGACAGCCAGCCAGTCGTCCTGGTCCTCTGCCCTGCACCACCACCACCACCATCTCCTCTACCCTCCTAGACCTCGCCGCACTCGCTCGCCATGACGGACGCAGGGCAGACGTACGCCTCGCCGTCGTCCATGATGGACATCCGCATCGTCGCCGCCACGCCCCAGCAGGAGGTGATGGCCAACCTGCGCGAAGGCGCAGAGTGGCACGGCCCGCTCATGACGCCCCGCCAGTACCTCGAGCGAGAGGCGCACCTCGTCGACTCGGCCCTCTCCCGCGACGGCCGCCGTCAGAAGTGGGTCATGGTGCCCCCCACGGCCGAGCCGGGCACGCTCGACTTTCTCGCCTCGTGCGAGACGCACCGCCGGCCCATGCTCGTCCTCAAGCCCGGCCACTCGGAGCCCTGCCGCGCCGTCGTCTACTCGATCTGCTCGGTCGTCGTGCCCCCGGACAAGCGCAAGAGGGGGTACGCAAGCCTCATGATGACCCTGCTCCACCAGCACCTCTCGAGCACCGGCAGGGTCCCCTTTCCCACCTTCGGAGAGCAGGTCTCGGGCCAGGACGGCCCCACGACGGCCTGGGAGCAGGATCCGGCTCTGCTCGACGCGCGGCATGACGGCGACAGCAGCAGCGCGGGAGACGCAACCGCCTCGTTCCTCTACTCGGACATCGGCGACTTTTACGAGGCCTTTGAGTGGAAGCGCGCCGAGTCGCGCCACGTCGAGTGGCAGGTGCAGGACGGGGCGGCGGGCGGGACCTCTTCGTCGTCGTCGCCGGCGGCGGTCGCGCCGCGCTGGCTCACGGCCGACGAGCTGGTCGACATCGCCCAGCTGGACCGGAAGCTGCTGCTGCGCACGTTCGCACGCGCCGCAGAGACAATCGGCAGCCAGGGGCAAAAGATCCGCTTCGCCATCGACGATCCCGAGGCGCGCGCGTGGCGGTGGCGCATCGAGCGAGACAACTTTACCGCTCGCTTCGCCGACCCGCCGCTCGCAAATCGGCCGACGCGGTACGGCGTCATCCTCGGCGGCGGCGACGGCGGTGGCACCGCAGACGGGCCGGCCTATGCAGCATGGACGTACGACGCCGCGCATCGGCAGCTCAAGCTGCTGCGGCTGCAGTTCGAGACGGCAGCCCAGTTTCGCACGCTCGTCGACTTGCTCAAGGGTGAGGCGCAGCAGCACGGGATGCGCAGCATCGAGGCGTGGAACGTCGACCTGGCCAAGCTGGGCATCGCCATCGACCAGCCGACGCAGGCCCGGCTTTGGAAGGGAGAAAAGGTGGCGTTCGAACGCGAGCTGGCGGGCGGCGAGCTCGTCGAGCGCGACGACGTGCACCTCCCCTCGGTCGCCTGGTACGGCGAGAGGCGCGGCGGGCAGCACGTCGAGTGGCTGCTCAACGAGTACGGGTGGTACATCTAGCCGGGGACCGTCGCGAGGGAGAGGGGAGCAGAGTGGGGGGATAGTACGGCATCGAAGGGATTGGCATGCGAGCTCGAATACAACAATAGCGACAGACGTTGCCTTGACGGCGTCGACGCGGCGCTGGCCCGCTCACTTGCCTACCTGCCTGCCCAGCTGGCTGGCAGCTTGCGTCGTCGAGTCTTGGCTGTCGATCCGAGAAGGCGATCGTCCGTCCCTGCGCGGCAAAAGCGCTCGAGGTCGGGCGGATCAGACGTGGGGGAGGCCTTGAACGATCCACCTCTCGATGCCCTCCTCAAAGGTAGCGGGACGGGGGCGCGAGAGCGCATCAAGGGCCTGGATGCGTCGAGTACGCGTAGCCGGCGGCGGTAGGGGTCTTAGCACATTGTGCGGCGATACCTCTTCGTGGTGAGCAGGCCGACCTTCGGGACCCGCGGGTGGAAGACGGAGGGATCGCCATCGAGCGGCCTGGAGCGCGGCTTGGCGCTCCTGCTCGGCCAAGTCGGACGCCGAGTGCTTGGATCCGCAGCATCCTCGTCGTTCCTTTCCCACCCGGCCGTCCTCCCCTGCCCGGCCGTCGAGGGAGGGAGGGTGTGGGAGAGGTAGGCTCGTGATGAGGCTGATTAGGAGGGACAGAGAGAGGAGTGAGAGGAACAGAGTCATCGTATCGAGGGTGGACGGAGTGAAGGTGTTGTACGAGGAGGTCGGAGAGGGACGGCGGTATCGACGCCGGAGTGAAGGTGGGAGGCAGGAAGGATGGTGAGGAGGAGGAGCGAGACAACGACCTTTGACGGCCCCCCCTTCTTGTACCACGCCAGACCGGCCTGTCGACGGGGCACAGCGTGGAGCACGCCGTAGCCCCAAAGTGCCGCCGGGGCCGGTCGCGGCATCCATCCGAGGATATGAAGGACAGTCGGGGTGACGACGGCGCGTTGCAACGACCCGGACCACACCGGCGATGGCCGGCTATCGATCCGGGATCGGCGTAGCGTCGAGATGGCGGATCGATGGCCGCCAGGGGGGCGGTGACACATCGATACGGACGAGACGTGCACGCCGAACGGAGCGATAGCTCTGCGCCGCTACGCCGCTGCCGACGTCGATGTAGCGTTGGGCGGATCAGGGCACTCGCATCCCGCGCACGGCGTCACGGACGAGAGATTCGAGGCCATCCACGACACCGCCACCCTCGCGCGAAACGCGCGACGCGGACTCGAGAGTGGATCCGGGCTGGCGGCCGGCCCGTCCGATGGCGGCGGGGAGCACGGTACGACCGGCGGATCCGCCATTCTGCGGCGGGCGGGGTAGCGGCTGCGCCCTGTGCGGGCCCGGACCCCAGTGTTTAGGAGGGGGGCAGTGGCAGCGGGACGCGCGCAGGCCGATCGCTGTACCGGATGAACCTCGTCTGGCCGGGCTCCGGAAGCGGGTAGCTGCGCGCACCCTCGACGACGGGGAGTGCGGTACGGGTGGCGGCTCTGCTGTTCTGCGGCGGGCGGGGTAGCGGCTGCGACACGTGCGGGCCCGGACCCCAGAGCTTAGGAGGAGGCAGCGGCAGCGCGACGCGAGGAGGCCGATCGCTGTAGCGGATGTATCTCTTCTGGCCGGGCTCCGGAAGCGGGTAGCTGCGTCCCCCTCCGCCTTCGCCGCTTCGACGAAGGACCCGATCGTCGAGCCTCGAGATGGGCAGACCCCATACGGTCCCTGCCAGGACCGTGGCGAGTAGGACGAGGAGTAGGAGGACGAGTGAAAGGTGAGAGCGGATCGAAGACATCGTGTTCTGGGTCTGTGGCAATAGGCAATCGGGATGGGGTTGGAAGGGAGCGAGAAATGCTGAAAAGGGAAGGGAGGGGGTCGGATGGAGGGGAGCGAGGAAAGCGAGGAAGGCAGCAGACGAGGACCTTTGGGTCCTTCGCTCTCTCTTGTAGACAGGACGGGACGCCCGGCCATGGGCGCGGAGAGGATAAGGCTAGAGGAGGGAAAGGGGAAGATGAGACCGCCGCAACGACCGAGGGGCGAAGGAAAGCTTGATCTACGAGACATCGACCGAGGTTGGCAGCCGCCGAACGACGACGCCGCTCCGACCGAACAAAGGCGGACTGAACCCAGAGCTCGAGTTGACGGTGCTTGAGGCGGCGCACGAGAGCGCTGGTATGCAGCCTCGCCGAGATCTTGGGGCGACGCAAGCGAACGAAAGGCGCCGAGCTGGCCCCGCTTCATCACCAAGGACGACGTCGTCCCGCCGCCGCTGCGGCTGCCGATGCGTTTGCTGCTCGGACGCCCCGAAGACGAAAAGAGCTCGATCGGCGATCCCTTGACGACGTACGGCGACCGTGCCGATGTCGTGTACCGCCCATCGTCGGGACGGGCGGCAAAGAGCCATGATGAAGATGGTGGGGATGTGGAGAAAGAGGGAGGCGAGGATCGCTGGCGGTCCAGGGTAGCGTGTCGCAGCCTGATTGTCCTCGACCGGCTCGGCTCCGCGAGGGACGTCGGTCCGTCGGTGATCGGCGAGCTCGGCTTGATCAGGCAAGGTGGGGGTGGGGCAGGTACCGCACCGACTCCTCGAGCACCTCGACGATGCGCTCGGACGGCATGCCAGGCGGCGGGAGGTGCGGACCGCGACGCTCCGCAAACCGCAGCGCAACGGCGTCCAGGCCGAGGTCCTCGCCCCTGTCCTCCGCTCCGGCCGGCAGCGCAGGCGGTCGTGGCTCCTGCGCCTGCCCCATCGGTCCGAGATCCTTGAGCTGCAACCTCGAAGACGACGACGACGCCCCGAGGTGCCAAGTCCTCGCTTCATCTCGGCCTGGCGCCCCGGGCACATCTGCAAAGCTCGGACTCGTTCCCGTCCGATGGAGGGCGGCGTGTTGTCCCACCTCGCCGTCCTCGCTCGGGGCTGGCGATGCAGGCGGCGGAGGCGGTGGATAGGCCTGATGCTGAAAATCGAACAACGACGACGTTGACGACGTCGACGTTGACGGCGATGACATAGGCGGGGACGACGAATCCGTCGAAAGCCGCTGCCGCGGCATCGCTACCCCGTCCTCATCGTCGTCGGCGAGATTGAGGACGGCGGGACGCGCGCAGCAGTTGCCTCGCCGCTCTCGACCCGTCCGATCGTTGGGCGGGATGGCGCGACCGAACGCGGAGCCGGCGAGGGCGCAGGCGAGGAGCACGAGGAGGAAGAAGAAGGCGGGCTGTCGGAGGTATCGGGCCATCTCCGTCGGGTCAGTTCGGTTCGGGTCGATCGCGGTAGTGCCGATGTGTGGTGCAGACAACGAGGGGTGCGGCAGTCCCAGCCTCGAGCGACTTCGACCGCCGTCCTCTTATAGCGCCACCACCTGCCTGCGTCCGTGTCGATGAGACGACCGCATTGAGCTGAGTAGTCGCCCCTCATCGACCTGCTCGTCGTCGGCGTGGGGGGGCCGCGGGGGAAAGTGGCGTTGGGCCAGTAAGGTTTGGCTCAAGAAGGTACGCCGGCGCCGATCATCCTACCTCGGCCCGGCCTCGGGGCCAAGGCCGCACGCGGGGCGGCGGCGGGGGTTCGGCAGCAAGGGCTCATGATTTGTATGGACATGCGATCGTCTGTGACGGGCGAAGGTGGCTGGCTGGTGTACAAGCGGGCGAGCGGGCGAGCGGGCAAGCGGGCGGCCGGGCGGAACGGAAGGGACGGGAGGGCGGAGGGCGAAGGCACAAGACGGACGCCGGCCACCTCTAGCGGCAGTGGGCGTCCATGTACTCGCGGATGGCGCCGGCGAAGCCGTCCTGGTCGACGGTGAAGCCGAGGCCCAACGCGTAGCCGTTGTCAAACTCGCGCGGCCAGCTCGACACGACGCGGCGGCACGTCTCGTCGTCCTCGAACCGGATGAGCGCCACGGCCCCGTCGCCGCGGACGGTGCGGAGCGCCTCGATAATCTGCCGGATGGACACGGTGAAGCCGGGCAGCTGTACGGAGCGCGACCAGCGCGTGATCCTGTCGGCGCTCTGCACCACGACGTCCTTGGCGCGCGCCAGGTTCTCGAGCGTCGTTGAGGGTTTCGCCACCCACACCTCGAGCTTGTCGAGCGCCGGGTCGTCGATCGAGCTGCCGACGGGGCACACGGCCTCGACGCCGTTGAGGGGCTCGCGGACGATGCCCGAGACGAAGGCGGACGTGGCGCGCGAGGGGGCGCCGGGCCGCGGGACGATGGTGGGCAGCTTGACCGAGAGGCCGTCGATGAAGCCGCGGCGCGAGTACTCGGTGACGAGGTACTCGCCCATGAGCTTGGCGGTGCCGTAGGCGCCCTCGGGCTGGCACGCCGTCGAGGGCAGGACGAGGTGGGGCAGCTCGCCGCCGTAGGTTGCGACGCTCGAGGTGAAGATGAAGCGGATGGGCCCGCCCTGCGAGTTGCGCGTGTGGCGTGCCTTTTCGAGGAGGAGGCGCGTGCTGTCAAAGTTGACCTTCATGCCGAGGTCCCAGTTCTCTGCCGGGCGGGGAAGGCGCGGTGGCAGAGGATGCAGATCGGGCGGATGAGCAGGCAGAGAGGCAGGCACGGTCAGCGGCGTCGCTCGGGCCTGGCAGGCGATTGGATGTCGCAGCACGGGATGGGCATGGCCGGGCTGTTCTCACCTTCGCTGCCGAGGCTCATGATACCGTGCATCGAGTAGATGACGTCGGGCTTGCCCAGATCGGTGGCAAAGAGGGCGTCGAGGCTGTCCTGCTCCGAGAGGTCGGCCTTCATGGTGCGCACCTCGGCCGCGAGCGACTTGGGCGGCTTGGGCTCGACGATGTCGGCGAGGATGCTGGTGTCGATGCGGGCAAGAAGCTGGCGTCAGCTGGCCGGGCTTCCGTGCTTGTTTCTGACTGAGGGTCATTGATGGCCGCCGCGGGTACTCACAACTTGAAGGCCACCTGGGGCTCTCGCTCGACGATGCGCGAGGGGAGGAGCGAGCCGAGCCAGCCGCCGGCGCCGGTGATGAGGATGGTCTGCTCGGTGACGGTCATGCTGGGATCGGATGCGGAGGGAACGGGAGAGGGCGGCGTTGCAGATCGAGGTCGAGGTCGAGGTGATGATGTGGTGTGGTGTGGTGTGGTGTGGTGTGGTGTTGCAAAGACAGGCCCGCCTCGGTCAGGTGGCCGAGGCCCGTTTTAAGGGAGCGTGGCGAGCGGCGGCGGACATGCTGGTGAAGCGCTGGTGGAGCGGGCCTGACAGGACGATGGCGGAGGAGTGTCGGGGCAAGGCTGGGCGGCGGGTGATGGGGGTACCGGTACGGTAGCAAAGGGGCACGGCGAGGCGGCGGTGGTGGTGGTGTGTGGGAGAGAGGTTGTGGGAGCATGGCGGCCATCGCCGTGTGGACACGGCTGGCGTGCCCTCCCTTTGGCCCCTCGCCGGCCGCGCTGGCATACACCGGCCTATCGGTCGGTTTGGATGCCGAGGTCCTCGCCTCGCCGGCGCTATGTCGGTCAAATCTTTGGGGCCCCGCAAAACGTCGACGACGGCGGCGGCGCCACCATTTGATTGATGGTGGTTGCGGCACTCGACCGCGTCCGGGCCCCTCGTGCCTCGTCGTCCTCGTCGTCGTCCGTGTCGCTGTCGTCCCGCGTGGTCCCGTGGTCGGTCGGCTTGCTCTCCTCTGCCGAACAAGTGGCACGCCTCTCCCACAACCACCCCGACCGCCACCGCCATGACTACTGTGCTTCCCACATCCACCATCCGCCTGCTCGTAGCCGCTCGCATGGCCCGGTAGCCGAACGGCGCGTGGCAGCACTCGCACCTCCCTACCGCCGGTCGTTGTGCAAACGCCTGCCGTCGTTGGAAAACGACCGCCAGGAGGGACCACCACCATCGACGTCGCCCTCGCAGATACATAACCTCGACCACGAGGACCCCGCAATCTCTACCCCGCACTCGGACCTCACTCGCACAAGGACGCGCATTCCCACCCATCCCGACCCTCCCTACTTTGGCACCCCTCCAGCCCACCTCACCATCCCGTCTCGAGCCCCATGCCCGCCTCGTTCGACGACGACGACAAGGCCAAGCACGGTCCGGCAAGCGGCGCCGCCACCAACGCAGCCGGCCTCCGCCTCGACAACTACGACCGCACCTCGACGCACCCCGCGCTGCCCCTCGACGACGCCGACGCCGCCATGCTCGACGGATTGTCGCCCGAGGAGGTCGCACGCGAGGAGAAGCGCCTCGTGCGCAAGGTCGACATGCGCCTCGTCCCCGCCGTCTGGATCATGTACCTGTTTAGGTGAGAGCGTCGGCGTCGGTCCTCGGCCATCGTGCCTCGCCGACTCCCTCGCTGACCGCCATGGCCGCGGCACCGTGTCCCTCCGTCGCCCTGCTCGCATCTCAACAGCTACCTCGACCGATCCAACATCGGCAACGCCTATACGGTAAGTGGCGCCCCCCGCCTTCTCGACTCGACTCGACGGCCGAACGAAGCCTCTGCCCGAGGCGCGTCGCTGACCGCCGAAGAATCCGGTTTTCCTCTTCGCCTGCCCCGCTCGCCACCACCTCGCGCACCGTCCGCGCCGCAACCCCCGCGACCTCACGCAGGCGGGAATGGGACGCGACCTCAACATGTCGTCGACGCACTACTCGGTCGTGCTCCTCGTCTTCTTCATCACCTACGTCCTCATGGAGGTGCCCAGCAACATGGTCCTCACCCGCGTCCGCCCCAGCCTCTACCTGCCCGCCCTCATGTTTGTCTGGGGCGGCCTCTCGATCTGCTTTGCCGCCGCACGCAGCTGGCAGGTCATCGCCGTCCTCCGCGTCCTCCTCGGCGCCATCGAGGCCGGATTCGCACCCGGCGTCCTCTTCCTCCTCTCGTCGTGGTACACCAAGGGCGAGCTCGCACGCAGATACGCCCTCTACTACTCGGCCGTCGCCATCTCGGGCATGCTCGGCGGCCTCATCGCCGGAGGGCTCCTCCAGCAGCTCGACGGCGCTCGCGGACTCGCGGGGTGGAAGTGGCTGTTTGTGTGCGAGGGCAGCGCCACCTGCTTCGTAGCGTTGGCCACCATCTTCGTGCTCCCGGACTTCCCCACGACGACCAAGTGGCTGACGCCGCGGGAGCGCATGATTGCCACCCGCCGGCTTCAGCGCGACGGCGTCGGCAGCGCCCAGGGCGGCGAAGACGTCTCGCACACCAAGGCGGCCAAGATGGCCTTCACCGACTGGCGCACCTGGGCCTTTGTCCTCACCTACATGTGCACCACGGGCAGCCAGACGATCCAGTACTTCATCCCCGAGCTCGTCAAGTCGATGGGCTACACGGGCTTCCACGTCCAGTACATGACTGCGCCCATCGTGAGTGTGGGACGACGACAGTGGCAGAGACGCGCATCGGAACGAGCTGGCCGCTGACTCTCATCCGTGCACCTTCACCCTTGCTTCGGCCCAACCCGCCCCGCCGCAGTACGCGTGCGCGCTGGTGGCGATCCTGGGCTTCTGCTTCTCGTCGGACCTGCTCAAGGAGCGCGCGTGGCACCTCTTCACCGCGTCGGTCATCGCCGTCGCCTCGTTTGCCATCATGCTGGGCGTGCTCGACCAGACGGGCCGGTACGTGCTGCTATGCTTTGGCGTCGCCGCCGTCTACGCCGCCTGCCCGCTCGTCAGCATCTACGTCTCCAACGCCATCCCGCACCCCTCCGAGAAGCGCGCCGTCGCCCAGGCCCTCGTCAACGCCCTCGGAAACAGCGCCAGCATCTACGGATCCTTCCTCTTTCCCAAGAACGCCACCGACCACAACAGGATGGGCTTCGCCGTCACCATGGCCTTCATGTGCATCGCTGCCGGCATGGCCCTCGTCCTCAAGTACCTCCTCAACAGGTACCCGTACCCCGAGATCGAGCAGGCCAGCGCCGCCCGGGGCGAGGATGCCTACCGCCACGGCGAGACGGCCAGCTACGAGCACAAGGCCTGATCACGTCCCCGGCCCATTTCGTCCGCTCTGCTCTACTGTGCCTTGTCCTGCCCTGCCCTGCTCTGCTCTGCTCATGGACCACCCCATCTCTTTTCCCTGGACCTGTAACGACCGACCCCGGAATGTACTACTAGAACCTAACACCGATGACACACGAATGGATGAGCCTCTCTCTCTGCCCGGCTCGGCGGCGACGACGGCACGGAACCAGGGCGGGCCATACCTCGGCGTGCAAGTGCGGACTCCGCGGCCCTCCCCGTCGTCAACCTGTCCAACCTTCATCGGCCGAGGACGTGCCAAGGCTACATGTGAAGGGATCAGGCTCACGCTCGAGCAGGTGGGAGCGGTCGACCATCAAGCTTCGTCACCCATCGCGGCCGGTCTCCTTTATCCGTGTGCTTGTTGTTCCTCCGCAAGCCTCTTGGTGCGCCGCGATGAAGACGCCGAGCTCAGAGGAGCGACCGCTTCCCGGCCTCTTTCCACCGTCAAGATACCACTGACCGCCCGATCAAACGACGGTGAGAAGCACATGCTCGACGCTCCAAACGCCGATGTGGGGCCAGCTCTCACCAAGCTCCGGTCCGACGGAACGCACCTCATCTTCTGGCCTTGCGTCTATCGGGCTGGAGGCTTGTCATCGTGACCCCAGAACCTTCCAAGAGTCACATGCCGAAATCATATGCCGTGATGAGGGTGCGTCGCCACACGAGCGCGCCGTTCCCGTCCATCCTGACTTCTTCACGCTCTCCCCTCTTGTTTCCTGGCCACCGTGTTTCTTGCCTTGACCAGGAGGCAGAGGCTCCTCAGGGACGGGCCTGCAGCCCAGCCACCCCGCCGAAAATGTCTGGGCAATGCTAGGGCGAGTGAACCATCAGTAAGCCAGACTGCACCGGTCGTGCCGTCGAGCCGGGAACCTTTGGTCTGCAGCCTCTGCACAGAGCCCTCGAAGACGAGGCAATTGCACCCCGACGGCCAGAGGGCCGAGCATGGGCGACATCGATGGGATAAAAGGACGGCGGTGCACCTCGATGGTCGTTCCCATCTCCCATCACAGCAACCCTCTCAACCAGCATCTGACCACCTCCCTCCAAGGCAAGTCCTGCCAGACCTACTCTGCGTCGCCGCGGGTCCCTTGGCCGCCGATACTGACCTGGCCCCCCTGCCTCCTGACCACTCGCCCGCCACAGATGCGTTTCTTCATCGTCCTCGCCATCCTGGCCTACCTCGGCACCGCCATGGCGGCTCACTCGGCCTGGTGCACCGACAGGAAGGACGGAACGGGCCCGGCGAGCTACCGGATCACAAAGGACTGCTGCGCCGCGACCAAGGAGCACAGCACGACCGCCTTCAACGAGGCCAGCACCATGTGCATGGACGCCCTGGGCTTCGGCAACGGCATCAACCTCGGCCGCTTCGTGCGCTGCTGCGGCGACCGCGGTGCCGGTAGCCACTCGGACGGCTGAGCGCCTCGGGTCGGGCGGCGGGACTGCCACCAGGCCCAGGTCCTGGACCACGGCGGGACTAGCCCGTTCCGTCTGCGTCTGAGGTCCTCCTCGTCTTTGCGTCAACGCCGCAAGATGTCCGCCCTGATGACCCGCATATCCCGAACTCCAATGCCCCTGCGTCCAGGCCTCAGCTCCTCGATCGACATCGTCTCTCCTCTTCTCCATGTACCGCGTCTCGTCTTTGCCAGCCGGCGCCGCCTGTTCTTCGGCAGGCGGTGGCAAGTCGAGCCCGCCCTTGCTCCCGCTATCGTGTTCATCCTCGAATCCATGTTTTCATCCATTTGACGAGCTGAACAGCATCTCCGTTCGATGGGAGGATAGGGCAGAGACGCGGCGTAGGGCTGATCCACCGACCAAGTCGAGCTGGCCCGGCTGTCCAGGAGGGGGGCGGCAAGTCTCGCGCGCCTTGCTGCGCCGCTGCCGCGCGTGCACGAACCCACGCCGTCGATTTCTGCCGCCCGTTCTTTGACACCACCACCACCCCCCACAGCCACCACCATCATCATCCTTCGATCACAGGCCCTCCGAGCACGGCCCGCCCTCCGCGAGAAGAGACTATGCGCAGACTGGCAAGCTCATGCGCAAGCTTTGCCTTGATATGACCAGGGGTGCAGAGCCCGTCCTCGCACCTCGAGCTCGACAAGCCGCGGCACGGTCGAACGGCGGCCAGATGAAACGGGGTCGATGAGCAGGCTCAGAGACGCAACAGGAGGGCCCCCGTTCCATCCCGACAAGCTCAGGGTGGGTCACCGCTGCAGTCCCAGCGACCGCCCCCCGGCTGGCTGTCTAGACATAGACAGCAGCAGGCTGGACAGCTCAGGCAGCTCCGTCTCCTGCGACTCCGCGGCCGGTTCACTCACTTCCGCCTCTCGATCCGAGCCAAGGCGGTCTACGACCACGGTTATGGCCCTCAGACTGAACGGAAGGCGTGGCGGCGAAGCTGGTCTTGGCGGCATGGACCGGGTAGGGGATAAAAGGACGGCCCGCATCCCTGTCTCCTCCCCTCCACCATCGCCATCACCAAGCTCTCTCAACCGTTGACCAACGCCCGTCTGTCAGCCACAAGGCAAGTCTTGTCCCAGCATCCACTGCCTCACTTCACCCGCGCAGCTGACCGCGATGCCCCTCCGACCCTCTGCAACGCAGATGCGCACCTCGACCATCTTCGCCATGCTTGCCCTCCTCGGCACCGCCAAGGCCGCCCACGAGGCCTGGTGCACCGCCGCCAAGGACGGAAGCGGCCCTCCGGACCCGCGCTTCACGCCCGTCTGCTGCGCCGTGTCGCAGGAGAGCAAAAACATCCTGTACAACCGCGCCGTCGGCAAGTGCCAGGACAAAGAAGGCCGCCGCGGAACCATCGACGAACGGGCCTTCCAGAACTGCTGCATCGACAACGGCGTCGGCGGCAACTCGGACTGAGCAGAGGTGCCTGGGCGGTCGGCGGGCACCTTTGATGGTCTGCGAGGCGGCCCATCTGGGTCGCTGCCAGCAGTCCATCCGTCCGAGTCCGCTCCGACGACCTGCAGCCGTGAGGGCGGCAGCCACACTTCCTGAGCTCGGCAGCATGCTGGCCCTCGCCGCCACTCTGCACGTCGTCGGCCCAGCCGGTCCCTACACTGCATCCGCGTCTCTTCCTCTCTAGCCCGCGCCGTCCTGGCCCTACCTCGTCGTCCCGACGTTTTCATACTGCCCGCCCGCTCATCGACGGCGGCGCGTCTCGTATCTGCCAGCCGCCGCAGTCGGCTCCCCCGAGCAGGCGGTGGCAATTCGAGTGCGTCCCTCGACCAATCTGATCCTCGTGCTCCTCGTGCTCCATGCCACCGAACCGTCGTGCCCGTGCTGCCCGAGCGGGGCGGCAGGGAGGCAAAGGGGACCGAGCGAGCGGCGCGCAGTGGGGGCGAATTCCACGATCCCGCGAAGCCAGGCGCTCGGACCGCCCGACCATGCATCTTGCTTCGGATTCAGGCTCGCTGCCTTCCTTGCCCAGCCACCACCACCATCGTCGGATCGCCCGTCTTGCCAGCCCAGCTGCCCCTTGCCCATTCGTGGTCGCTTCTGACGCCTGACCGCAATCAGGAGCAGCACGCCTCTCGCTGCTAGCCCCACTCTTGGTAGCCGCCTGCGACACAGCTCCAGCATCGGTTACGGTGTCTGAGCCGGAGCAGGCCGACAGTCGTCTGGGTAGGCTTGCCCCGCGCTCGACAAGTGAGTCCGGAGGGCCGTCTCTCTGCGATCTGCAGTGGAGCACAAGGGGCCGATGACACGCCGGGAAGATCAGGGTGAGCCCCACTTTTGCGCTCTGGGGTTCCTCACCGCGTTCTTGGATACAGGCGGCGGAGCGGGGAGCGCTCTCTGTAGCGCTTGCCCGAGCAGCCGCCACGCAAGCCCGGCACCTCACGGTCGGACTGACGGACACCCGACCCCGCCCCTCTGGAATGGCTGGCGCAGTGATCCTCAACGCCTCGTCTGCCAACGGCGTGGCGCTCTGCGGTGCCGGGCACGAGGAGTTGTTCTTGACCTCGAGCAGAACGAACCGCTTCGTGGCGACAGGCCGATCCGTCATCGGGTGCACCCAACGGGCCGCCTGACCGATGCCATCGGGGACATCCGCCGCCCAGTCTCCACTTGGCCAGCCCTGCGACCGCAACCCGAGGAAAGGTCCGCCCGACGAGCTGGAGGACGAGCAGCTACAGTACCGGCAGCGCCGACCAAGCGAGCTGCAACCGACGATCCTCGCTGGATGCGGCGGCGGGAAGTCGTCGCTATCGAAACGAGTTCGGCGCGGGCCCAAGCAAAGGGGAGAGGGGGAGCCCTGGCCGCCTGCCAAGAAGCGCAGCCAGCATCGACTCGTGCCGCCCAAGAAGGGCGGTTCGAGGCCCCGCCTGGCTGGCGCTCGCCCTTGCCGAAGGGGTGAGTTCCTGCCACACCCGCCGCGCTTGCGTCGAGATCCTCGTTATATCCACGCGGTCGGGCTGGCTGCGACGACGCTAACAGGTCTGGATTGCGGGGCAGCCCGCCGCGTGTGTTTGGCACGACAATGCGCCCTTACCGTAAGCACGGCAGGCTTGGCCGGGGAAGGGGGGAAGACCCTGGGCGGTGGAAGGCCAGGCCAGGCGCGCTTTTCGAAAACTCAAAACAAAGCTCGATCTGGTGGCCCAGCGGGAAGGCAAAGGTGAGCTGCGAGGCAGATCGAGGTGCCTGCCTGCTTGAACTCGAGGTTGAGCTCGATTCGATTCGATGCAGCTGGTGTACGGCGGGGCGCACGGAGCGAGGGCAACCGCCGATGTAGGTTCGGCCTCGCCATCGGCACTCTCACGTACCGGGCCGGTGCCCCTCGTCAAGGCTACGGCGCCGTGGCACGGCAGGACCACGGCGGCCCACCAGGGCGGCCACCTCTACGGCCCGGTCATGTGTATGGCTGGCAGCGGAGATTAGGCGGCTTGACATCATGACGCAAGGCGAGGGGCGAGGCGAGCCTGCGTCGGCAGGTGGTCCTGGCTTGGCATCGCGTTGCGGACGGACACCAACGGGCCGGGATCTGGCATCGTGCGAGGCGCCGTTACCGTACGGCCCTTGCCACGGACGGACGCCCAAGCAGGCTTACGAGACGACGGAGCGTTGACCTGACCTGGCCTGCCATACGACGGGCCGCTCGACCGGCAGGGGGGATCGACAAGGCACAGCCTTTCCGAGCCTCGCCAATCCAAGCCGGGATGCTCAGCCAGCTCGTCGAGACCGCACCAACGCACGCACGCACGTCGGAGACGATGCGGTGCGGTGAGGATCGTCGGACGGGTGAGTGCCCCAATCGATGGGATCCAGGGGGCGGCGAAAGCATCCGCTGTCGAGGAACGTCTCCGTGCGCGATGCTGGGTACCCTTTCGGATCCATCCGAATGGCCGGGATGGGCGAACGCGGCCAGAGCAGGCGAGGCGGGCGTGCCAGGCGAGAGAGCCAAGACATTTCGAGGCGCGTGCGGTCCTGACCTCCCTCTGTTTGCCTGGCTCTCTGCGCAGCCAGGGCGTGCATCGGCTTCGCTCGACGACTTCGGATGGCTGGCTGGCTGGGTGGCCTGGCGAGGCCATCGCCGCAGCGCCACCGTCTTGCGACAAGCGCTCTGCAAAAGCATAACAATGAGCTTCCGGCCATTGTCGCTGGGCCCACCGACAAAGGCGAGCAGTGGCGAGGGGGAGAGCTAAGGCCGTGGGGGACGAGCTTCTATGCCTCCCCGCCTACGCCGGCGACGCATGAACAAGGTCGGCCGTTACAGCAAAGGCAGGCGGGGCGGGGGCTGGCAAGTTCCTGCCGACACGACCCAACGACGCGCTCCCCCCTGGTGCGAGGAGCGGAGCGGACATCGACCTCGCAGCCTGCCAGACGTCATCCTGGTCGGGCTTTCGGACGGCGCAGAGAGGTAAGAGTGCGGCAGGTGGAATCCTGAACCTCGCTGCGAGATTCTTCTCGGCCTCGGCGTGTTGCGTGCGTCCACGCTTACCCCCTTGTCTGCTGTCGGCGCCCTTGGCGTGTCTCTCTCTGTCTCTTTGTCTCTTTGTGAGGCTGCTGCAGCCCTACATACAGCAGCTGCCACACTCACACAAAAGGAAGCGTGGCACTGCGACAGGGACGAGCACAAGCGGATGGGCAAAGCCCGCATAGGGTCGAGGAGGCCTAGCCTGCGTGAAAGACAGGCGAGCCACCGACCGACCGACCGACCGAACGACGAGGATCAAGATTCGGGACCGCACGCCGGGCTGTCGAGCGCCGACGCAGTCGATGGCGATGGGGAAGGCGACGGCGGTCCTGCCGGTGTGCATGCATGCTGCTCATGCTGTCCATCGGTCGTTCGACTTCCCGCAGCACGACGAGGCGGGCAGGCGGTGCGGCGGTTCGATATCGACAGGCAGGCAGGCGTGGATCTACTCTCTCGCCCCACTACGCCAAGCCTTGGTTCGGGGCGAAGGGTGGGCAGGGCAAGGTACAGCTTCGGCTCATCATGTCAGCAGGCCAGGTCGCACCTGGGCACCGCCACGATGGATACCTCGAGAGGCGGCTGGCTTCGTGCGCATCCTCTGGCGGAGCTGCGGCTGGCTCCGGACCGGCGAGCGGGCTGGCTGGTGCTCGAGGAGGCCGATTCGGCCGGCCTGTTCCACGGAGACGAGCAAAGGGCAGGTCCAGATCGGCTTGCTTTGCCTTCTCGTCGTCGCCGTCGGCAGGTGGGCGGTATGTACGTACACCCACCCATGCTGGTGCGAGCGAGGGGCCTGGCCTGCTGGTTGTCGCTGATGGTTCTCGCTCGTTGTCTCTCGCTTGCCTCTCTGTGAGATCCAGCGAGCAGCAGGTTGAGCGCAAGTCTCTCTTCGCGGCAAGTCCCTCCACTTTGAGCCAAGCTCGAGCCAAGCCTGCCAGGCCGCTCCACCTCTTCCCCCCTCTTCCCCTTCTCCTCGCCTGCCATCGTGACACGCTTGGCCTACCCCTCCTCGACCACCACGAGGTCGTTTCTGGAATGCCACCGAAGGCACCACAGCGTACGGGTACGTCTCTCCCCCCCCCTCCTCCCCTCTTCTCACCGCCCGCCCTCCTCCTGGTGCCTGTACCGACGACGATCCGCCCCGTCCGCCCGCTAGTCTTAGCCAAGCCAAGCCGCTCGCCTGCCTTCAGACACCACGGCATGGCCCTCCCCCCCCTGCTCTCCCTGCCCCTCCTCGCGGCAGGGCGTGCCAAGTCCTGTACAGGCGACCGGCCTCTGCCCTCGCAGTATGCCAGAGTCTAGGCTGGCGGCCAGTCCAGGTCCGTCGATCGTAATCCAACGCCAGCTTCCCATCCCCGTGCCCGCAGCCCGAATGGCGCGGACCATATAAGGTGCCCAGCCATCCGCTGCACCGCCTATCTTCGACCCCTCATCTGAACCTCTGTCGCTTCACCTCGGCGCTCACTTCTACGCCTTCTCCTCGTCGCTACAGCCCTCGACGCACCCACCACCACCACCACCACCACCACCACCACCTCCTCACCCGTCTCGACATGCAGTTCCTCAGCACCGTCCTCGTCGCCCTCACGGCGGCCGCCGGCGTCATGGGCCAGGGCGGCGACGCCAACGCGTTCGCTACCGGCCTCCTTGACGCCCTGAGGCAGAACAACCTCACCCAGCTCGCCAGCGCCGTCGAGGCCAACGCCGCTGCCCTCGTGAGTGTCCGAAAACGTCGAGCCGGCGGCCCCCTTTTCTCTTTGGGGGACGCTTCGGCAGCGCCTGCGCGTTTGCGCGTCTCACGGTCCGCCGCGCGCATCCCGAGCTGACCCTCGTGCGTCTCTCCTCTTCTTCGCCGCGTCGTCAGCTGCCCGCCCTTGCCAGCGCCGGCAACAAGACCGTCCTTGCCCCGAGCAACCAGGCCATCCAGGCGCTCGGCAACGTCGACCAGAACACGCTCGTCAACACGATCGCCTACCACGTCCTCAACGGCACCTACAAGGTCGACCAGCTCATGGCCGGCCAGCACACGATCGCCGCCACGGCGCTCAACAGCAGCGAGTTTGTCAACCTGCCCGGCGACCGGCCCCAGGTGGCCGTGCTGAGCAAGGCCATGGGCAACAACACCGCCTTTGTCTACCAGGCCGGCCGCAACGTCTCGTTCGCCGGCGCCATGGACGGCCCCATGTACCAGAACATCCTCGTCCAGCCCATCGAGCAGGTCCTCATGGTGCCCGGCAACGTGTCGGACGTCGCCGGCATGATTGGCGTCTCGCAGCTCGTCCAGCTCCTCCAGAGCGCCAACCTGGTCGAGGCCCTCGACAGCATGCCCGTCACCGTGTTTGCGCCCAACAACGCCGCCATCCAGGCCGCCCAGTCGACCATCATGGCCGCCACCCCGGAGCAGCAGGTCGCCGTGCTGAGCAACCACTACATCCCCGGCAGCGTCGTCTACTCGACGGCCATCAAGGACGTCCCCAGCGCCACCTCGGGCAGCGGCCAGGAGCTCAAGTTCATGGCCAACGACACGGGCGCCTACGTCATGAGCGGCAACGTCACCGCCAAGATTGTCCGCACCGACTACGTCGCCGCCAACGGCGTCGTCCACGTCATCGACAACGTCCTCCTCAACACGATGAACAACCCCGCCGCCGCCTCGTCCGCCGCCGCCTCGGCCGAGTCGGCCGCCGCTACCCAGACCGCGCAGCCCGGTGTCGGCACCGGTGGCAACGAGAACGCCGGCTCGGGCATGGGCGGCGGCATGGGCGGCGGCTCCAACGAGAACGGCGCCATGTCGACGGCCAAGATCGGCGGCGGCGCGGCTGCCCTCGCCATGCTCGCCTCGGGCATGTGGCTCCTTGCCTAAGTCGACTGAGTGGCCGGCGGTAGAAGCGCGATGCGTCCTTTCCTCGCCCCTCCTCTCTCTCGCCCTCTCTATCTTTCCCCTTTGATACCTCTGCGCTCCGTCCTCGGTCGACTGTCTGTACGGCGGCGGATCGACGGCGGGACCCACATCGACCTTTCTCCCCCTCTCCCTCCTCCTCCTCCTCTCTCGTATCGATCCGATCCCATGCGTACCATGGACTCAACCACCGCCCCCTTCTCCCCCACCTCATTGTATCATGACCATCCGACCTCGAATTGGAATGACTACCCAGCAATGCTGTCCCTCTGATCGTGGTTCCGGGGTGCGGCACGCAACGGCGGTCGTGGTGTGCGCAAGTTGATGCGCTCGACCGCTTGAGCTTTTCTGGCGTAGACGGGGTCGGCTGCGGACGGGACGCGAAAATGGCCAAAGACGCGTTCGAAGATGCCGCCATGCCGAAATCGACTCGGGGCACGGTTTCCAGAGCGACGGCCATTACGCCATTGCATTCAGAGCCGCTCAGCATGTAGTCGAGGGCCGGGCGGATAGGGTGGCAGCGCCGAATTGCGCCAATGACACGTCGTCGCGGCGCAACGGGGCGAAAAGGGCGCGGACGCGTCTCGAAAAACGGCGTGAAAACGGTCCTGGAAAACCCCTTCCTGCAAGGATAGACGCTCTCTCCGCTACGCAACGACGTCGAAAGTGGCATCGACATGTTCTCCTCCCTCTCAGCTGCTGAACGATGTGGATGGGAGGCTGTGCGGATACGAACTCGGAGCGGGACCGAGGCGAAACGCATCGAGGTCGTCTTGGGCAAACGCGTGCGGAAACGCAGTCGGGCTCGCGTCTCGTCCCCTTTTCACGGCGGTACGATATGCGTTGGTGCTGAGGGGGCATTCTTATCTTCTCCTAGACCCGCCCTACCGTCCTAGCCTGGTTCGACGGTCATTGCGTACCAACTCGCCGAGTACGGGCCTCGAAACCGTTTGGGGACGCGTTTCGAGCTCGACGACTGCGGCCGCCCCGCCATATGCATGGTGCGCTTGCCCCCCCCCGCCCTTTTTTTCCGCCCGCACCGTCGAGCCGTCCCCCCGAGGTTCTACGCCGCTGTCCCCTGCCTTGCTGGGGGTTGGAGACTGCACAGACCGACGACCTTGGACGGCGCCCTCTGCGCCTGGCCGTGCTACGAACGGGGCCTGGCCTGCGAGATGCTTCGAAAGTTGCATCATCCAAGGGGCGCTTCTAGCTACCTGCCTCTCCACCACCACGGCCGCCGCGCACGCACGCGCACACAGACGCACGCACTCCAGCACACACACACAGCTCGGAGCCAGCCACATCCCCGCTCGCTCTGTCGAACATGCTCGTTGCATTGCCGGGCATTCCACCGGCCCGCCTGTTTCGCCTCGTCTCGCCCGTTAGGCCTTGCCGGCGCTGCCGAGCAGGTGGAAGAAGCGCGAGCAGGCCTTAGCAAAGGCGTCCATGCCGCCGTCGTAGACGTCGTTGAGGCCCTGCTTCTCGAGGTGGGCGGCCCAGTAGCGGACCTGCGGGTCGCGGGCCCACGAGTTGACGTTGATCTTTACGCAGCCGCGCTCGACGCACTGGCGGAAGAGCGAGTCCGGCAGCTCGTCGGTGCCGTGCAGGACAATGAGGGCGTCGCAGGGCGTCGAGGGCCCGACGGCGGCCTGGAGCTCGTCGAGCAGCTCGAGGCGGAAGTCGGGCGGGTTGACATAGGGCCCGTGGATGTTTCCGATGCTGGGCGCCAGCAGCTCGACGCCGAGCGCCGAGAGGAACTTTTCCGCCTTTTCCGGCTTGGTGAGCGCGCCCTCCTCGATGGTCTGGACGCCCGCCTCGCCTCCCGCCAGGCGACCGAGCTCGACCTCGACGGCCATGCCGAGCCTGGAGGCGCGCTGGCAGTAGGGCGTGGCCATCTGGATGTTTTCCTCGTCCGAGTCGTGGTGGGAGCAGTCAATCATGATCGAGTCGACGGCGGCGCCCTGGTCGGCAAAGTCGAGGACGCGCGAGATGTCTTCGTGGGTGGCGGCGTGGTCGACGTGGACCGAGATGGGCACCTTTGCGGCGTGGCAGGCCGACACGACGAAGCGGACAAAGTGGATGCCAAACTGGGCCATGGTGACGGGAAAGAGCTGGGCAATGGCCGGCGAGTTTGCCGCCTCGGCCGCCCGGATCAGGGCGACGACGCTCTGTGCGTCTGTGCAGCGGGGCGGGCCAAGGAGGAGACGACGAGGGGCGACAAGAGGAGGGACGAGGGGCGACAAGAGGAGGGACGAGGGGCGAGAAGAGGAGGGACAAGGACCGGTCAGGGACGTCGATCAAAGTCACCGAGGGCTGCATGCGAGTGTGGCCGAGCAGCGCAGCGAAAGACGACGTACCATAGCAGCTCTGGGCGAGGATGGCGTACTTGCCCTTGGAGGCGTTGCGGAGGATCTGGAGGGTGAGGTTGTCGTTGTTGGTCATCGTGGAGCGGGGACAGCAGCGGGGTTGGATAGAGAAGGGATGGTGGTGGTGGTCGGGTGGGTGGCCGTTTGGCTCGCAGCGAGGCCTGTCTTGTATTCGGTCGGCCGTCGAGTTGATCGGGGTCGTCCGTCTGCCGGAGTGAGTGAGTGAGTGTTGGTGAGGTAGGTAGTAGCCTGAGCTAGAGCGCTCTGGCCAGACCGGCCACCAAGGCGGCGTCTAGGCAGGCGGGTCGATGCCCTCCCCCAGATGCGGGGGTCGTGGAGGTGGGAGAGAGGCTGTGGGAGAGCCCAGCCAGCCAGCCAGTGCCAGACAGCCAGCCAGCAGGCCAGCAGGCCAGCAGGCCAGGCCAGGCGAGCGCGCTTTGGCCCCCCCAAAACTTGGCCCGCCAAGCGGGGGCCGTTGGGGGCCCGCACCCCCAACCAATCCCCTCCGCTTCATTCCGGGTTCCTTCTCCTTCTCGTTCGCCATCTACCACCGCCACCCGACCATCGTCATCCTATCCCCCTTGCACCGCCACAGCGCGACCGCATTGCATTGCCACCCTCGGCGTCATGCTGCTCGCTCCACGACGACGACGACGACGACGCCGTCCTCGCCCTCGCCCTCGAACCTGCCACGCCCTTCGCGCGGGCACATCCTAGCTCAATCCACCCCTCGCTTACCCCCCGATCGACCGCAGAGATGATCCAGTGCCACCTCTGCCCGAAGCGATACGCGCGCCACGAGCACCTCAAGCGCCACATCCAGTCGTCCCACGAGTCTTCCAGGCCCGGCGAGGGTCCCCGCTCCTTTGCCTGCGATGTGCCCGGATGCGACAAGGTCTACCGCCGCTCCGACGTACTCGCCCGACACAAGGCCGGTCACAGCCGCCCGCGGCCCGATAGTGACAGCCCAGAGTCGCCTGCAAACAAGCGCCAAAGGCACTCGGACCACCACCCAGCTGCTTCAGGCCCAGACCATCGCAGCAGCAGCATCAGCAGCAGCATCGGCAGCGCTCACGGCCATCCCAGCGATCAACACTCGGGCGCTCCTGAAGCAGGCGGCCAACTTGCCGCCCGCCAGTATCAGGAGGGCGCCGCGAACCACCAAGATACCCCCGCGCATGCCCCCTTTGCACTGCCTTCGACGCCTTCCGAGCCTCTCTTCGTCCACCAACGGCCAAGCCAGGTCGCAATGTCGCCAGGCTACGAGGGCCCGAATGGAGCCAATCCATCGCCGCTGGCCTACCCGCGGCAGCAGCATCCACAGCAGCAGCAGCACCACCACCACCACCAAGCGCTGCAAGCCTCGGTAATCGATGTGGCTGGCCCAGGTCTGCATCGTCCCCAGGGTCAGCCCGTTCCGCTGCAACCAGCAGCGGCCGCGGCCGCCCTGCCGCCGACGTTCACCGACTTTTGCACCGCCGGCTTTGGCCAGCCAGACGTCGCCTCGGCGACCGGCCCGCCCATGTACGACTTTGCAGCCGCATCGACCTCGGCCGGCCCCAGCTTCGGCTGGGACGCGCTCGACTATGGCAACCTCACCGCCCTCGACTGGATCCTCGACGACATCCGCGGCGACGGTGCGGCCAGCGTCGCCGGCGCATCGACCCTTTCGGGTGTCCAGGCGTCCAACTTTGGCGACGACGACGAGGGCGCACCGCCGCTCGACGACTTTGGGCCAACGCCGCCCGCCGGCTTCAACGTCTTCGGACCCACACCCGCCGCGGGCACCGACCCGACCGAGTCGCTCAACCTGCTCAACCTCGCCAACACGGCCATCTCGACCGCCTTGCCTGCATCAGGCGCTGCTGCGACGCCCGCGCCGGGGGCCAATGGCAACGGCGCATCGACGGCCAGGGCTGGCCGCAGCGACGACGAAGAGGGCGAGTGGCCCCAAGAGTACCGACCGATGCGCAGCAAGCCGCCCACGATCGAGATCTCCGACTATCTCCTCGACGTCGAGGTCGAGCCCGAGGCGGCCGAGGGGCGCGGCGCCAAGACGGCCGCGAAACCGGCCCGGACGCGCGGGCCCTACATTCCCTTTGTGCTCATCGACGACGACTCGCCCGAGGGGCCGCCCGGGCGGTCAACGTCCCACGGCATCGCCTCTGCCTCGCCCCTGTCCGCCTCGACCCAGTCGCCCTCGCTGCCGTCCTGGCCAGACGCCGCCGCCCCCTCGGCCACGCTGCTGCCGCCGCCTGGCCGCAGAGTCGACGCGCAGACGCGCCTCAAGCTGCTCGACTACCTCCGCCACGCGTGCCGCCACCCGTGGTCGCTCTACTCGTTTGCCACGGCGCCCGACGGCTTCCTCACGTGCGTCCAGCTCGAGACGCTCGTCTCGCTCTACTTTCGCAAGTTCCACCCGTACCTGCCCATCCTCCACCCGGCGTCGTTTGACTGCTCGACGGCCAGCCCCGTGCTGCTCCTCATCCTCGTCACCGTCGGCCTCGTCTTCTACGCCACCGAGATGCAGGCGCGCGGCGGGCTGCCGGCCAGTGTGGCGCGGCTGCGGAAGCGCACCTCGGTCCTCGCGCCCGCCTTTTCCGAGCTGGCGCGCATCGGCATCATGTCGGCCTTTGAGGCCGACCAGCGCGGCTTCCAGGACGTCGGCATCAACACGGCCTGGGTCATCCAGCAGACGTTTGGCGTCGGCTCGGGCGACAAGCGCCTCTACAAGCTCGCCGAGCGCAACCGCGGCGGCATGGTGACGGCCATCCGCCGCCTCGGCGTGCTCAACATGCCCGACGTCCGCCTCGACTTTGGCGGCGCCGGCGCCGCCCCGCCGCTCGACGACCACCTGCTGGAGCGCTCGTGGCGCGCGTGGATCGAGCGCGAGCGCCGCATCCGCCTCGGCTGGTTCGTCTTCCTCTACGACCAGATGTTTAGCTGCTTCCTCGACATCTCACCCATGCTCCTGTACACCGAGGTCACGTCGCCGTTCCCGTGCGACGAACCCCTCTGGAACGCCGCCACGCCGCACGAGTGGTACCGCCGCATCCTCGGCCGCTCCGAGGGCCAGCGCGCACCCAAGCCGTCGTTTACCGCCTCGCTCGAGCAGCTCCTCGACCCGCGGCGCGGCCGAGCGGCGGCGGCGACGGCGACGGCGACGGCGGCAGCCAGCACCCCTCCCCTCCGCCTCAACCGCCTCGAGGCGTACATCCTCGCCGTCACCTTGTATCGCATCCGGTGGGACTCTAGCAAGCGCTCGGTCCTGTTTGGCAGCGAGGGATTCGCCTTTGCCGACGAGGCACGGTTCGCTGCCAGTCCTGGCGGGCGGACCTGCGACGGCGTCGACACCGATGACGACGACGACGCCGTTGGCAGGCCGCGCGGGTCCAGACGGGCCAGACAGCCGGCTCGGATGGTCACGATCGACGGCGCGGCCTCGAACGCGCTACAGGGCCTGGCCGAGGCGGCGTCGTGGGCCACGCTGTCGCTCACCTCGTCCGGCCTGGCGCGCACGCCGTCGGGCTCGCCCAGCCTGGCGCTCAGCATCGACGTCCAGCTGCTGCGGCTGCTGTCCAAGCTCCACTTTACCGGCTCGCCCGCGTTTTTCGACAAGGTGAGTGCCGTGCCGTGGATGAGCGCCATGGACTAGGCCATCGCAGCGCGCCCCGACGACCTGCCGCTGAACATCTCCATCCCCTCTCCTCCGCTTCTCCCTCTGGCACCGCGCGGCGCCGCCAGCTCAAGGACGCGGCAGGGCGCTCCGGCATGACATCGGCGCGGCGGGCCGAGGCGATCCAGGCGCTCGAGCGGTGGATGGGCGACCCGAACCACCAGGTGGCGATGCGGACGATGCTGCTGACGTCGGCGCAGGTCTACCATCTGATCCGCACCTCGCTCGACGCCAGCGCCACCAAGCCCGACGTGCTGGTGCTGCAGAGCAACGTCTGCACCGTCAGCCTGTTCCACGCCGCGCTCGTCATGTGGGCGTGCTCCAAGTTTGCAACGCCGCCGCCGCAGCCGCAGAACGGCGCGGCCGGCGACGTGGGCGACGGGCCAGCGGCACCTTCCGACGGCGGCCACGATCGTCGCTGCGATAGAGTCGAGCAACGGCAGCCTAGTCGCGAAGATGACGGCGGCGACGGCGATGACGATGACGACGAGGCGATCCGCCTCTACGCGAGCAGGCACGACCTGCCCTGCCTGTCGCCGTCGAGGACACGGGCTCTCGAGGGGATTGGCGTGCTGGATCTCGTGGGATCGGGCAGCAGCAGCGCCGGGCTCTCGCCAGACGACTGGCAGGACCGCAGCGGCCCAGACGAGGGTGGCGCGGGCGATGGCGCTGGCGGTGCCGACGCCATGGGCCATGCCCGCGCCATCGAGGCGTGGGTCCACGGCGCGTACATCTCGTCGGCCGACGGCACACCCCGGCGCTGGGCGGCGGCCCAGTCGCTGGCGGTGCGGGTCCCAGGCATCGGCGAGCTGCTCGGACCGCCGCAGAGCGCCATGTCGAGCCGGCGAGGCAGCATCGCTCCATCCACGGCCGAGGGTCTCTTTGGCCTGTCTTTGTCGTCATCTCCTTCTCCGTCATCGTCAGCAGCGGCCACGGCGGCGGCGGCGGCGGCGGTGGCGGTGGCGGCGAGGGCAGTCGAGAGCGACAGGCTGGTTAAGGCGTCGCGGATCCTGCAGCGGTTTGCGTCGCTGCTGCGCAAACTCGACTGGGGTCTGGCGGCGTCGTTTCGCACGATTCTTCTCCACATGGCCAGGTACGAAGCGAGGACCGGCGCCGCCGCCGGCAGCAGCAGCAGCGGCGGCGGCGGCGGTGGGCGCGGAGCGGCAGGGTGAAGTTCCAAAGGGGAGCAAGGCGTGGCATGCGGAACAAGTGGTGGGTGGCGTCTGTGATATACCCCCCGGTGGTGCAGGACGGCAAAGGCCGTATCGGATGTCGGTGGTCTAGAGGTGGTCGCGTACGAGCCAGTGTGCTGCGATCTCGCCCATTGGTTCGCCGTGGTCTGCCCGGCGAGCGAGCAGGAGAGAGCAGAGGGACGACGGCGATGACGGTGTGAGCCAAATGGACTCTCCTCAATGCCGCCTCCTGGCGTCTCGACGACGCCGACTCGACTCACCGAGACAAAAGGCATGGGGCATGCCGAGTTTGCAGATGGTCGAAGTCGCTCGGGCCTCGACGTCTGCGGCGAGACCGGTATTGGCACGGCTGCGTCGTCGCTGTCCTTGTCCTTGTCCTTGTCGCTGCAGACCGTCGGGGGATCGAGCGTCCTCGCCGCCGCTGTCACTGTCACCATCGCTGTCGCTGTCGCTGTCGCTGTCCGGGACGGTGGTCTCAATGACAATCTCGCCCGTGGGCTTCCTCCTGGCCTTGGCATGCTGCAGCTTGGGCATCGTCGCGCTGGCCGAGCGGTACTCGGACAGCGAGAAGGAGCGGGTGCGCTGCCGTTGCTGGCCTCGTCGTCGTCGTCGTTGCTGCGGCGACGTCAGGGTCGACGACGACGACGACGACGGCGTCGTCGTCAACGGCTGCGGCGACGTCGGCAATGGCGAGGGCGACGAGGGGGGCGACTCCGAGAGCGGGGATGCGACGAGGTTGGTCGAGCTGCGGCCGTTGGAGAGGGCCGGGTTGGTGTGGAGCTCGGTGGGCAGGTGGATGCGTTGCAGGCTCAGCTCCGCTTCCACCTGCGACCGCAGCCAGGCGGGCGCCCAGCCGTCCTCGTCGCCGCGGCTCCAGTAGGTCCGGAGCACCTTGGCCCTCTCGCCCTCGCTGCGCCGCGCGGCGGCAAACGTCGTGACGGCGTGCTTGACGTCGGCCTGGAGGCTCTTGATCGTCTTCATCTCGTCGGCCGCCATGCGGATGGCGTTGCGCACCGCGCCGGGCGTGCGCAGCAGGTCGACGGTCGACGTGACGGCCACCTTGGGCTGCGACGTGAGCAGCCTGACGAGGGGCACGAAGAAGGCCAGGGGGATCAGCGAGAGGAGCAGGAGCGGGAGCGGCAGGAGCAGCGTGTAGAAGAGCGGGTGGAAGAGCGGGCGCAGCCGGCGGCCGTTTGGCGTGTTTGCGATCCAGCTGAGCGTGGGGAAGAGGAGGTGGAGGCCGTCGACGGCGTCCGGGCGCGCCTTGAGGATCTGGGTGCAGATGTAGGCGCCGACCGAGTGGCCGCAGAGGACCAGCTGTGTGTCTCCGCCGTCGTCGCCGTCGCCGTCGTCGTCGCCGCCAGCGTCATCGCCGCTACCAGCCCGGTGCTGCCTGGACGGGTATCGCTTGCGGATGGCATCTACAGCGGCGATCTTGTGTCGGATCTGGTCGTTGAGGGTGGTGCCGTAGCCCCTAGCGGCATCGCGCATGCTCTCCTCGTTGTCGCCCCACACGGGGTGGGAGCCCTTTGGCAGCGGGGCATGGCCGCGGTGCGACACGGCGAGGATCTCGATCCTGGAGCGGAGCGCCGGGTGCTGGTGGATGGTGGACAGGAAGGGGATGTAATACGAGGCGAGGCCCGGGTTGCCCGGCACAAAGAGGAGGAAGATCTTGGGCGCGCCCCGCGAGGTGCACGGCCACCAGAGCGCGTGCGCCCCGGCAAAGGTCGTCGTGAGCGGCGTGCTGAGGTTCGACGAGAAGGAAAACGAGAGCGGCGGCGGCATGTTCGGGCAGGCAGATGGGGGGTCGGGATGGGCAAGCGGCGAGGTCTAGGGGCCGTGGGTGGCGTCGTCGGTGGTGGTGGTGGTGAGGAGGGGGAAGGGGCGGTGCGGCGAGAAGAAACTGCCGGCTGCCTGCCAGCCCAAGAGAGAGGCGAGGCTTGGGAGCCCTGACTGATGCCAGGCGGGCCTCCCGCTCGCCCGCTCGCCCCAGCGCCGGCCAAGCCGAAACAGGCCGAGAGCAAAGTGGGGGTGTGGAGGGCGAGCGGCGAGCGGCGAGCGTGGGAAGCGCGCACGGGCCGCCTCAGCCCTTCGTTGGCCAGCAGAGCGCGAGGGGCGCCACCAGGCGGGGATGCCGCCACCCTGGCCGGGCCTCCGAGGTCCTGACCGCCCGGCAGACACGCGTGCCGACTGCTGCAGAGCGTCATCCGTGGTCGTGGCGAGAGAGATTGGGCCGATGGCTAAAAGTACAGGCTGTGCGAGGAGAGGCGAGTATGCGGGGCCGTGTATGCTCGAGGAAAGAAGCTGCGAGGAGATGGGACCGAGACGGGACGAGACGAGGGCGGAGGGGACGAGTGCGCAACGGGCGGGCGGCTGCCGTTCGAGCTCACGCTTTGGCCTCTTTGCGGCTGCCGCCCTTGAACAGCTTGCCAAACACCGAGTCGCGCTTCGACGACCGGTTGCCGCCGCCGCCGCCGCCGCCGCCGCTGCTGCTGCTGCTGGCGGCGTCGCCGGCCCTCGACGAGGCGCCGCTCAGCACTCGCTGCAGGTGCAGCTTGCTCTGGCCGAGGACCGAGGGCGGCGGCGGCGACGATGACGGCGTGGCATCGACCTCGGCCGTGGTCAGCGATGACGGCGCCGACGTGGCAGGCGTCGACGTCGTCGGCTTGTGCGAAGAGGCCGAGGCGTCTGAATCCACGCTGCCAGCGCGCTCCATCTGGCCGTCCGCCGTCGTCGTGCCCGTCGCAGCATGCGAGCCCGCCGCACGTGTCTCGGTGGCGACAGCTCCCTGCTCGCCCGCGGTGCCAGGAACCGCCTCGACCCCGTCTGCGATGTCGAGAGGAGCGATGTCGACGTCGCTCGGCAGCGCCGCCGACGTCTGCGGCGTCGACTTTTCCCCGATCGGCTCCAGGGAGGACGCGGCGAGGGCGCTCGGCCCTTCGGCGCCTGCACCTGCACCTGCACCCGCATCGCCGCTCGCCTTGGACCCGTCGTCCTTGTTCTCAAACGAGACCGACTTGCGGTGGCCGATGCCGCTCCGCCGCTTGCCCCAGCTGTTGGCGTTGAGCTCTCGTCGATGGTGATCCTGCCGTGCGAAAGCCGCAGTGCGAACGGGCAGGGACCGGTCAGCTGCGTCCCAGCTTGACGTCATCGGCCTGGAGGAACACGGACTGCGGTCACTCACATCGTTGTCGCTACCGCCGCCGCCGCCGCCGCCACCACCACCGCTGCTGCCCAGCCGGCGGAAGAGGCTCTGCGAGAGCGAGTGGATCGAGTCGTCGTCCTCCTCGGTGGCGAGCACGTGCTGCCCGTCGATCGACACCAGCTTCGTCGAGCGCACCGAGCCGTGCGGCGAAGGCAGCGAGACGACGCCGGTAAAGTTGCGGAAGGGATCCGTCTTTTCCACGCCGGGCGTCGGTCCGCGGCTGCTGATCGAGCCAAAGTCCCACGACATGCACTCGCGCGTCGAGATCATCGACGGTTTCCGCCGCCGCTCCTGCCTCTGGGCAAGCGGCGGCAGCCCGGCTGGCTCGGCGTGAGATGAAAGGAGCACGGGTCAGGACGATCAACGACCGGTGCGTGGCGCCTGGGCCTCGATGCAGTCTCGCTGCTCACCGAGGATCGCCGTGATCAGGTACTTGGGTGGCTTCGCCTGCTTGAAGAAGGCGTGCCCGAGAAGCTTGTCCGCGCTCGGTCTGGCGGGAAGATCAGGGCAAAGGCGGGCGAGCAGCGCGTCGTCAGTGTCTCCTCCTGCCACCTCGACGTCGCCTGGCGGGCGAGCTGCCGCTGCATGCCGCCTGCTCACCTCTTGGCCGGGTCCTTTTGCAGGCAGACGCGCACAAAGTCCTCCATCGTCTTGGAGTACTTGTTGGCGTTGCCGTTGCGGTCGAGCTGCGGCGGCTCGTCCTGCATCGTGCGCATCAGCACCTTGACGGGGCTGAGGCGCGAGTTGGGCGCCCGCCCCTGTGCCAGCTCCAGGGCGGTGATGCCAAAGCTCCAGATGTCGGCTGCGTGCGAAGCAAGGGCAGTCGACGCGGGCATCCATGGGCTCGATCAGCGTCCCAGCCCCGGCCCGCGGGTATGCGCAAAAGGCTCGACAGCGCCAGCTGTGGCTGGACGCACCTTTGGTCCCGTAGTGTTTCCGCTCAATGACCTCTGGCGCCATCCAGCACGGCTGTGGCGGGGATCGCAGCGCGAGCGAGCCCAATCGTCAGCACGTGGCTCTGAACCCTGAGCATGCCGCCGCCGCCGCCGCCGCCGCCGCCGCCTGACTCACTGTCCCGACGAAGCTCTTGCGCTTGCCCTCGGTCGAGACCGGGTTCGACGACTTTTCGCTCTCGCCGACAAACACGCCCACGCCAAAGTCACCGAGGAGGACCGTCCCGTCGTCGTCGACGAGCATATTGGCCGCCTTGAGGTCGCTGTCGGCGCGGAGGGTCAGATGGCAGAAGGCAGAATGCGATGCGATGGTCGCAGTTCAGCAAGATGGGCACGCGGGGCTGCCGAATGCGGCCCAGACAGGCTCGACACCGGGCGCCACACCCACCGATGGAGCCAGCCGTTGATGTGGAGGTAGTTGAGGCCCTCGAGCGCCTGCTTGAGGACGGTGGCGATGACGGTCTCGTCGAAGCCCTCTGGGCTGGAAAACTTCATAATGTCGAGCATCGACCCGCTGTTCATGAGGCGGCTGGCGATGTGGAGCTTGGTGCCCTTGACCCAGCAGCCGCGCACGCGTAGGACGTTTGGGTGCTTGGAGAGCGACATGAGCTGCGTCTCGCGGCGGAGCTCCTCGGTATCGCGGCCGTAGGCCTCGAGGTCGATGACTTTGATGGCGCACGCCTTGTCGAGCGGCTTGAAGACGCCCTGGTGCACGACCGACGAGGCGCCAAAGCCGATCGTGTCGCCCATGATGTAGTCGTCGCCGTTGGCGGAGTACATGGGCTGCGAGTGCGGCGGCAGACGCGCGGAGGCAGGAGCAAGAGGGGGGGAGCGAGAGCGAGGCGTCAGCCATCGTGGAAGCCGCGACGTCGAGACGGCTCCGATCACGGTGGCACAAGGAGACCCACCCAGTCGTCGACGACGGAGCCCAGGTGCAGGGCGGCGCGCATCTTTCCGGTCCTAGACGTGTTCCCGTCGCGCTCCCTGTCCCGATCTCTGTCGCGGTCGCGGTCTTTGTTGGTGTTTCTCGGGCCCAGGACGGGCGAGAAGCCCTTGAGCGATCCGGGCGACGACGACATGGTGCCGTGCCGCGGTGTCGCCAGTGGATCGGCTGCCCTTGAAGGGGGCTGCTCCTGGTTCGATCTAATGGGACGGAAGAGCCGGCCGGTGCTAGTTTGGCGAGCGCGAGGTTCTGCTCTGGCCGCCAGAGTACCGGAACGGAGCCTAAGCTTGCTTGGTCGAGCGGGTAGTCGCAGTCGGAGCTGGGCTTGGGCTGGTCGGCGGCGTGCAGGTGAGCCAGGCGGGTAGCGGTCAGCCACAGCACGTAGTAGCCAGCGATGAAACCGAGTCAAGCAGGCAAGGCGTGATTCGCGGTGGTGGTGGTGGTGGTGGTGATGGTGGTGGCAGGCGGAGAGTCCGAGGCCGGTGCTCGAGGAGGCAAGGTAAGTGAAGGCTAGCGGTCGGTCTGGGTCCGCCGGATAAGAGGCCAGGCCTTGCCCTGCGTGCCAGGCCTACCTCTGCGCGCGCCTTGGCCCTCCTAGCCTGCTGGGCCCTTGAAAACGTGGAGGTCGCTTCGTCGGGCTGCGGGCCGACCCGACCAGAGCCAGGCTCACGCACGCCCACGCACGCACGCACCCGCCCTCTGCCTGCCTGCCTGGCCTGCCTGTCTGTCTCCCCCCGCCTGTTCCTCCAGACGAAGATCGCAGAGTCAAGGCATGTGCCTGCCTGACGGTGTCTTTGTTCTCTGCTGGCGACAAGGCCGACACCCACGTCGGCAGATGACATGCTGGTGAAAAGGGGCCAGCGCAGCGCAAGCCTCCAAGCAACTATCGCACACACGTCGGATGCGCCCGCCGCTTCCTCATGCAGCTTCAGGAGCGACCTGCATATCCCTCTGAGCCGAGGCGGCGGCGCCGCTACGCGTGGCGCCCCGACTGGCCGGCCTGGCCGGGGCCTGCCATCGCCTGCTCGCCGGTCCTTGGCAAGAAGGCAGACAGGCTAGGCCGGGCTCAACCTGCCAAGATGGCGCGTCGAGTCCAACACCGCGCGCCCCTCACCTTTGCTCTCGATCAACGAGCTGCCCGCTGCCCCCCAGCGCGCTCTCGAGGGGCGAAGGCGGGGTAATGCAACGCTCGAGGAGGTGGGTGGGTCGGCGCGCTTGTACGTTGCCAGGCTGCGCCCCAGCCCCTCGGGCCTCTCTAGCTGCTGGGCGACGTCCGGCTCCGCTCCGATCCGACGGGCGCCTGCTCCAGGGCGCGCAAGGCAAGCAAGCAAGCAAGGCAGGCGAGTCGTCGAGCGCAGGTATCGGTCAAAGCAGCATCCCGGCAGCACTCGAGGACGACGGGCAAGGCTCAGCCTAGCCTTTCGGCGCGGTGAAAGCCGTCGAGTGTCAATCAACCTCTTTCTACCACCTGACCGGTCGAGGACGTGCATCCAAGTAGGTGGCGTGTGGGCCGGGCCGGGCCCCGCTAGACCTGCTTGCACAGGCTCCTGCCGCTGGCCACCTGCCGGTTGCACAGGTCTACCTGGAGCGGCATCGAGACGAGCGAAGCGACCAGGATGCCCAGGCTGTCGCCAAACTGTCGCGACGGTGCGTCGAGGATGGGAGATGCACAACAGTCAGAACAGCGGCGCGCGCGCAGCAGAGAGCGGCAACGCAATCGTCAGCGACACTTGCTCCTGCTCCCGACAAGACGGTCTTGATCGCAACGCAAGAACCCAGCAGGGGGCCCGTCACTCACGCCGACGCATCCGATGCGGAACTCGTGCTCCTGCGCCCGTCGCGCTGCCTCGTAGGCCGCCTTTGGGTGGTCCGGGTCCGCGGCGTCCTCCTCGTCGTCGTCGTCCCCGTCCGGCAGCCGCACCGACGCGGCGCGCTCCTCGTTGAGGCCGATCGAGTAAAAGACCGAGACGTAGGCGCCGCCGCCCGCCAGGCCCTCGATGCAGATGAGGACGATGACGAGCGGGCTGGCGATGCTGGGCCGGAACCACGCGTGCAGGCTCTCGCTGGCCAGCACGAGCAGCAGCGCCGTCTGCAGTATCGCCGGCAGCCACAGGAAGCGCTTTGGGATGGCCGGCAGCCGCAGGATCGAGACCGACGAGCGCGAGATAAAGACAAACGTCTGGTAGACGAGCTGGTAGAGCGGGTAGTAGTCGCTCAGCTTGCGGATGATGCGCGACAGCAGCGGGTGCTGCGCCCGCGTCGGCAGCGGGTAGATGAGCGTCGGCGCCACGCCCTGGTTGATCGTGTACTCGGAAAAGTAGACGGTCACCAGCGGCAGGATGTAGGGCCACAGCATCGGCCTGAGCAGCTCCATCTTTTCCGCAAAGCTCAGCCGGACCTTGATCGCCCGCGCGCCCTCCTTGCCGTCGTCGGCGGCGGGCGCGAGCAGGATGTGGGCGCCAGTCGCGCTGTCGGCCACCGGCTCGGGCACCACCTCGAGCGACCGCCGGTCCGAAGAGACGAGGCGGCCGTGCTCGTCGACCCTTGGAGCTGCGTCGGCGTCGTCGCCGTCTCCATCGTCATCATCTTCGGGAGCCGCGGCGTCGGCGTCGGCGTCGGCGGACGGCACCGCCGCGTACGCCCCCCGGTCTGCCGACGTCCCTCCGCTGCCACCACCGGCGCCGCC
>NW_006920882.1:653333-658895 GCF_000417875.1 Pseudozyma flocculosa PF-1
ATTCCGAGGCCGACCTGGACGCCGAGCGGGCGGACGATCCACCAGGCGGCCGCGCCGACGAGGCCCGCTGCGCCCGTGCCCGAGGCGAACCAGCCGACGCCGTCGCCGGCGTAGTTGCCCTGCGAGATCGTCGGCACGCCCCGGCGCGACCGTCCCCTTGCCGCCGCCGGCTTGGGAGCGTAGCGCGTGCTGAGCTGCAGGAACGTGAGCTCGCCGAGGCCCGAGGAGAACGAGGCGAGCGAGATGCCGAGCAGCCGCATCACGAGCGAGGGAAACATCGAGATGACCTGGCGATGGGAGGGGCGGACCAAATGGCGAGAGAGGAGCAGGAGATTCAGCGACGCTTTGTTCCGCCCGATCCGACGAGCGCCTCGTGCAGCGACGACCCACCATCATGCCGACGAAGCTGAGGCCGGCACATGCCCAGATGCGCTTCGTGTACCTGACGGTGCCCTTGAGGACGTAGGGCCAGACGGCCTTTGCGACCAGGGCCGGGAGGATGTTGGCGAGCGATACGAGGCCGGTGGGCACGCCCTGGGGCAGCAGCTCGAGGGCGGCGGTGAGGATGACGACGTAGAGCGAGTTGTTGAGCAGGCCAAAGAGGAAGAAGGCGGCATTGAGGCGGACGCTGATCGGCGGCTTGGGCTCGAGGAAGGCGACGGGGCGGCGGTGGTGGTAGTGGTGGTGATCGCGCCCCGGTGGTCCGTCGGCCGCCGACGGTGATGATGCCGAGGCAGTGCGCCACATCGAAGCGGGCAAGGGAGCCGTGCGCGAGTCCGGGTCGATCTCTAGGGATGGTGAGCGATCGATCTGCCGCGCCCCTTCAAGACGTGGTAGGTTGCGGGACGACGAGGGGGAGGAAGAAGCGGAGGAGGAGAGTGGTCGAAGCGGTACCGCCGCAGACGAGGCCATGCATGGAATGTCGTAGCAGGCAGGCGAGGCAGTCGGGATGGCGGTGGGAGCAGGAGGAGGAGGAGGGCGACTTGCTTCGTGAGGCTGGAAGGCGGCTACCGAATGGCTGCCATGCGATGTGGGAGGCTTGAGCGCGGAGCGGTTCGCACGTCTAGGAGCGATGCTGTCGCAGTGGTGGCGAGGGTGAGGCAGGCAGGAATGGGCTGCGAAAGGAGCGGGAGAGGGAGAGGGCAGAGGGCAGAGGGCAGAGGTGAGAGGAGGAGAGGAGGAGAGGTAGTTGAGAGGGCTCGTAGCCTTAGCTTGCCTGGCTGGCTGGCTCCACGAGCACGGGCGGACCCCACACGCACAGACAGCGCCCTCTCATGGCCTGCCCGCGTGCTGGCTAGCCTGCCGGGCCTCCCTCCTCCACACAGGGCACGAGGCAGGCCAGACCAGGCCAGGCCAGGCGGCGGCTCACGGCGTCCCGACCACCGACCGCTTCCAGGTCTTCCTCCAGGCAGCCCGCATGCCCCACGCAGCCGCAAACAGGGGCAGAGGCCGGTCTCGTCGCCACGGAACGTTCACCAGACAGCCCGTCTGGAGGAGGCCAGGACGAGCGCATCCTATCGAGCAGGAGGCAGAGGAGCGGGGGGACGGGGACGGGAAGAAGCTGGTTCGGTTCAATCGGAGGCCTAACAGGGCCCGGCAGGATGTCGACGAGGCCGCAAACGCGCAGCGGCCGTCAGGAGAGCAGGTGATGAGCGCCTCTCAGTCCCTCCGCAGGTTGTCGAGTCTGGCTTGCAGGGCATCCTCGTCGCTCATGCCACCACCACCGCCGCCACCGCCACCGCCACTGCCACCGCCACCGCCGAATCCTCCGGCACCCTCGCCAATGGCCACCTTCTGCTGCGGTGCCGCCTGCGGTGCCGACAGGCTTGCCGTCGGTGCCTCTCCGAGCTGAGCCAGCGCGAGAAGGACGTAGCAGAAAAAGGGGCGAGGATTGCGAGCAGCCAAGTAGTCAGTCGGCGACCGTACGTCTTTAGCAGTGAGACCGCGTGCGAACGCAGGTCTGCCGGGGACACTCACCTGCTGGCCGACCGAGACGCCAATCTCGTCGAGGACCTCCTTGAGGATATTGTCGCTCTCCTCCTCCTCGCCCATGCCCTCGGCCTCGTCGTCCATGGCCTCGTCGACGGCGTCGCCCATCATCTCCTCCTTCATGTCCATCGTGGCGCTCTCGCGCTCAAACTCGCGCATAATCCTCTGGATCTGGGGCAGGTTCATGCTCCGGTTCATGGTGCCCATCGCCTGCGGGTGCGATCAAGCCAAGGAAGGGAGGGAGAGGGGAAGACTGGCACGTCAGCGAGGGGCCAGGTCTCCCGCAGCGCTTGGCCTGCACTCACCCGCGTGGCGCCCTTCATGGCCTCGGCCATCTGCTGGTTGCTGCGCAGCGTCTGTATTCTCAGCGAGACGGCCTGCAGCTGAGTCTTCATCTGGTAGAACTTGTGGATGTGCCGGCGGGTGCGGACCAGGTCCCTCGCCATGACCTTGCACGCCGGCTGCAACAAGAAGTGGGGGGGGGGGGGGGGGGCGACCGGGTCGAGAGGTCGATAGGGTCAGCATGCGGATGCACCGAGTCTAGGCGGCCGCGCGGGACCACGCACCATCTGGCCGCTGCGTGCGCTCTTCTTGATGTCGGCGATGAGCTTCTTTTCCTGCTGTTCGAGCTTGGTGCGCTCGCGGTCGAGCTCGCGCTGCGCCTTTTGGAGGGTGCGCTGGTGCTGCCGCAGCCGCTCGGCGGGCGTCTTTGAGCGGCCAAACAGGCTCTCTACAATGTTCATGGCGCGCGGCGGTGGTGCGGCACAAGGCACAAGGATCCAAGATGGGGTGGCGGGTGGCTGGCGGTGGATAGACAACGACGGGTGGCGGATGCAGCGTGAAAGGTAGGCGCTGTGAGATGTCGGCAGTGGTGGTCGAGAGGAGGATGGGGGAAGGTTGGATGGAGGTCGGAGGTCGAAGGTCGGCGGAGGCTGGAGGCTGGACCTCGGGTTGCAGCAGCTCGAGGACCCTAGCCTAACCAACTGCCTGCCTACACGAGGCCGGCCTCTCGGTGGGCCATCATCGCGCAGGCGGCCAGGTGCACGCACGCGGCTCAGCCGGCCCTGCCTGGCCCGCCAGGCCAGTTGGCACCCAACGACATCGGCGCAGAGGGAGCCCGTGCACGCCGCTCCGCCTGCCGCCTCGCCTCGCCTCGCCTGCTGGCCGGCCCAAACCCTTTTTGCGGCATCCACAACCACCGCCAACACCAACACCGACACCACCACCACCACCAACACCACCATCGACCCCGCCGCGTCATTCTCGTCGACCACCACCGCAACGTCTGCCCTGCCCCTCCGGCCTCGCGCTCTCACCTCGTTTGCACAGGCCCTCTTGCAGCGCCCACGCAGGCCTTGCCGCTCTCGCTCGTCCTCGAGCCACCTCGCCCGACATGGCCTCGCTCATACCGCCCAAGAAGCCAAAGAAGCCGGGGATGCCCAAGCTCTCGATCCCCGCGCGGCCCAGCTCGTCCCACAACCCCTCGACCCAGCAGGCCTTCGGAGGTGGGGCGGGGGCGGCCACGGGCGCGGGCACGGGCACGGGCGGCGACGGCTTCGGCGAGCCGTCCTTCAACGGCGCGACCGCCGGGTCCCAGCGGCCGCAGCCCTCGCTCGTCATTCCCTCGGCAGCGGCGTCGTCGTCGTCGCTCTCGCTCAACATCCCGTACGCCCACGACGACGGCTACGACGACGGCAACGTCGGCGGCTTCACCTCGACCGCCTCGAGCATCTACCCGGACACTGTCCCGCACCTCACCAATGCGCACACCCAAAACGCCCTGACCGACGACCTGCGCCGCGCCATCGGCGGCATCAGCCTCAACGAAGACGACCGCACCGACGCCAACGGGCTCAGAATACCCGCCACCAGCAGCAGGAACCCCAACGCCGGCTACTGGCAGTCGTCGGGCGATGCGGCGGCGGCGGCCGATGACCACCGCCACGACGGCCCGACAGGAGGGGCGTCCGGGTCGGGCACCGCTAGCGTCCGGTCGCGCGCGGGCTCGACGGCGTCGGTGGCGTCCGGTAGGGTGTCGGTCGACGGAGCGCAGAGGGTCGGCAACGGCGGCGGCGGCAGTGGCGGCGATGAGGACCTCGTCCTTCCGGGCAACCTCGAGATCCTCAGCCGGCTGGGCGAGGGAGCCAGCGGAGAGGTGAAAAAGGCGAGGCACCGCCCGACGGGCCTGCTGATGGCCAAGAAGGTGAGTCGCACCCTGCCCCCCGTCTGTGAACGCTCGCCGAGTGTGCCGACCGTGCCGAGGATGTCCGACTCACCTTGTTCGTTGCCCGCCTGTCCCCGCCCGTTGTCCGGCCATTCCCGTGTCGCCCGCTCCGCTGCCCCGTCTGGTAGACGATGTCGACGTCGCCGAACCCGGCCATCCACCGCCAGATCCTGCGCGAGCTGTCGTTCAACCGCACCTGCCACAGCGACTACATAGTGCGATACTATGGCGCCTTTCTCGAGGAGCAGGACACGACCATCTCGATCTGCATGGAGTTTTGCGAGGCGGGCTCGCTCGACGCAATCTACAAGAAGGTCAAGAGCCGCAACGGTCGGACGGGCGAAAAGGTGCTGGGCAAGGTGGCCGAGTGCGTGCTCAAGGGGTTGAGCTACCTGCACGAGCGCAAGATTATCCATCGAGGTGAGCGGGCGCCCCGGTGGAGGCGTCGGAGGCGCCGGCGATGGCGCCGGCGGCTACCGGGCGTCGTCGATGTGTCGGACGAGGCTGGGAGAGAGGCTGACGGCCAGACACCTGCATCTGCGCGCCCCGTACCCGTTCTCGCCGCCTTTCATCTTCTCGCCGCCCGCCGCAGACATCAAGCCGTCCAACATCCTGGTGACGCGGCAGGGCCAGATCAAGCTGTGCGACTTTGGCGTCTCGGGCGAGCTCATCAACAGCGTGGCGGGCACGTTTACGGGCACCAGCTACTACATGGCGCCCGAGCGGATCCGCGGGCTGCCCTACTCGATCACGTCGGACGTGTGGTCGCTCGGGCTGACGATCCTCGAGGTGGCGTCGAACCGGTTCCCCTTTCCGCCCGAGGGCGACCCGCCGCTGGGCCCCATCGACCTGCTGTCGTACGTCGTCAACATGAAGGTGCCCGAGCTGCAGGACGACGAGCGGGCGGGCATCAAGTGGGGCAAGGCGCTGCGCGACTTTATCGAGCGGTGCCTCGAAAAGGAGCCCACCAAGCGGCCCGGCCCCAACAAGATGATCAGCCACCCCTTCATCCGCAAGAGCGAGACGCGCCAGCCGCAGCCCGACATTGCCAAATTTGTCGCCGACGTGTGGGGCTGGCCCTACCTGGCGAGCACCGTGGCCGCCCAGCAGCAGCAGCAGCAGCAGTCGTCGGTCGAGGGGCAGACGCCGACGCAGGCGACGGCACCGAGGGGCCTCGAGAGGATCCCGAGCGTGCGGTCGGCCCCGGTCGCGGCCGGCGGCGTCGGCGGTGGCCCCGGAGCGGTGCCGCAGCTGCAGCTGCAGCTGAGCTCGCTCGACCGACCCACGGCGGCGGGGGCGGCGGCAGTAGGATCGGCGGGCCCGAGGATGCTGCCGAAGATCTCAGTGGA
>NW_006920882.1:659315-662077 GCF_000417875.1 Pseudozyma flocculosa PF-1
GCCGGCGGATCGGGTGTGGCTGCGGGTGAGGGTGCGGCCGCCCCGAGGCGGGCGACGCTGCCGGCGGATGCGCTGGCGACGGCGGGGAGCGGCGACGACGTCGACGACGCGCGGCAGAGGACGATCGAGGAGAAGCTGACGGCCAAGATGCGAGAGGCCGACCTTGGGCTGGTGGGCAGTCCGACGAGCGCCGAGCCTTGATGGCCGTTCGAGCTCGCCTGGCCGACATCGTGGCGACTGCATGTGATGGAGGTCGGTAGCAGAGTCGAGCCTGGCCCGCGCTGCTGCAACGCGCGCCCCGCAATCCATCCAGCAGCCTGCAGTTCATGGCGCCATGACCGGGTCGAGCGTCTGGCCTGGCCTGGCCTGGCCTGGCCTGGCCGGGCCGCTGCCGTCGTCTGTGCGTGCGTGCGTGCGTGGTGGTGTGCGCTGGGTCTCTGCGAGGTCAGATAGAGGCAGGCGCTGGTCGGGGCGGCCATGTGGTCGAATGGCAAGGGGAAGCCCTGCCTGCCCTGCTCTGGCCTCGGGGCGGTCAGCGGCGGCCAGGCTAGGCTGCCAAGAGGCCGACCGAGCGTGCGTGCGTGCGTGCTTGGGGTGCTGCTCGCGCCCTCGGGAACAGCCGATGGAAGCAGGCGGGCGGAAGGCAGGCCTGAGTGGGTGGGGACAGGCCAAGCCGAGACGCCACGCTGATGAGGTTGGCCGTCAGGAAGGAACCAGCGAGCCAGCAGAGAAGAAGCAGCCAGGCCCAAAGCTACAGTAGTAGGCAGCCAGGCGGGCGGGCGGGACCCTGGCCTGCTTGCTGCGGGGCGTATCGCGTGAAAGCGGCGCGGCGCAGCGCACGGCCAAGAGGCAGGCTAGGCAGGCTAGGGCCAGGTTAGGCCTGGCAGGCCTGGCCTGTCGATGCGGGTCGGGTAGCCGCGGCAAGGCGGGCGGGCCTCCCTTTGCTGGCCCTGCCTTGCCCTGCCCTGGCCTGCCCGGCTCCACACGCATGCCTCAACTGGGCGCGCCTTTGGCAACCCGATCCGGCACCCGATTCGCCCGGTGGACCCGCCCAGTCCTCACCTCACTCGACCCTGCCCTCGCCGCCCTCGGCTTCTCGCCCTCCCCCCACCATCCGACTCGGCCAGCCCTGCACCATCAGCACCACCATCACCATCACAGCAGCTCGCCGTCGTCCTTGAGCGCCCATCGTCCTCTGCAGCTTCGCAACTTGGATCCCCCGCCAGCCATCCGTTGCCCGGCCCTGCTTCCGTCTTGCCCTGCTGACGCCCTTCGCTTCTACCGCAAGCTGCACCTCGATCCGGCCGCTGCCATCCCACCACCTGCATCGTCGATCCACCGCTTTTTGCCTCGCCTCGGCCGTACCTCTTCACCAGCGTGCAACCGACGTCCCGCAGCGCATCCATCCACGCCCGCCGACCAGCCAGCCAGCGCCTGACCGCGGTATGACCGTCTAGGCAACCCTCGCTCCATCTCTCTACCTCGACCCTCGCCCGCCGCCTCGCCGAGCATGGCCTTCCAGATGGCCTCGGCCCACCGGCCCGCCTCGTCCAGCGGCTCCTCGGGCTCGTCGAGCTCCCTGACGCCCACAAACAACCACGCCGGCGGCGGCAACGATGCGGCGGCGGCGGCGACATCCTCGTCCTCGGCCTCGTCGTCCCTCTTCACCTCCGAAGAGTCGAGGTTCATCACCGACAGCCTCTCGTCGGCAGAGTCGTTTGACCCCTTCACCATCGGAGCGCCCGGCTTCAAGGTGCCCAACCTGCTGCCGCCCAACCTCGTCACCGACCAGGCCGACCACCACCAGCTCTTCAAGCACGAGGACCGCCCCTTTGGCCACCCCCATTCCCAGATCGGCTCGCGCGGCTACTCGGCTTCGACCGCCGCCATGATGCTCCCGATGACCGTCGACGCCGGCCTTGGCCACGCCTTTGCCGGATCCTCCAGCACTGCATCCGCCAACAACTACCGCTCCGGTGGATGGCCGTCGTATGGCTCAGGGTCGGGCGCGATAGCTGGCCCTGGGCACGGCGCGCCATCCTCGTCCTACAACCCGCTGCGCCACGCTTCCTTTTCCGGCTCCGGCTCCGGCTCCGGCAGCGGCTCCGGCAGCGGCTCCGGCAGCGGCTCCGGCAGCGGCTCCGGCAGCGGCTCCGGCAGCGGCACCGGCAGCGGCAGCTACGGCAAGGACAAGGCGTGGCAGCTCGAGCAGCTCTCGTACCTCGAAGCCGCCGCCAGTGCAGCGAGCCGCCAGAAGATGGGCCTGCTCGAGCCAAGCCAGGAGCCCAGCAGCTACTCGCGGTCCCTGTCGCTCGCCGGCAGCATGGAAGAGTACCTGCAGGCTCGCGCGGCGGCCGCTGCCGCTGCAGAGGGAGCCGGGCACGGCGGCGCCGGCGACGTGTCGAGCAACAACATCGGCGGCCACCCCTCGACGGACCTCGCCATGCTGGGACGCCACTTCCCGAGCTCGCACAGCTTCCCCGCCAGCGAGCACCAACAGCAGCAGCAGCAGCAGCAACAACAGCAGCAGCACCAACAGCACTACCAGAGGCAGATTGAGCAGCACCGTCTCGAGCAGCAACGGCAGCGCCATGCGCGGCACGGGTCCGGAGCAGAGCAGATGACGGACCTGGCCAACCTCTCAGGCACCGCCGCAGCCATGCTGCATAGCGGAGCTGGGCTGGACCAGCTGTCGAGCGCAGCAGCAGCGGCACAGGACGACGACGGCGGAGGAGATGGAGCGGCGACGCCCAAGGGCTCCT
>NW_006920882.1:662610-671574 GCF_000417875.1 Pseudozyma flocculosa PF-1
CCGACCCAACTCGGCGACGCCGACGCGGACGACGGGCGACGCCAAGGGCGACCGCGGCCGCAGCCCGAGCGTCCGGCCGCCCCTGGACGGCGAGCACGTCGACCAAGCGCTCATCCAACTCGCGCTCGCCCTCGTCGTCGTCGGCGCAGAAGCCGACGGACCGGAGCGTGGCCGTGTCCAAGGCGCTGGCCGAGCTGTCGTCGCTCGACCTCGACCTCGGCCTGGCCACGCAGCGGCTGCCCGCCACCTTGACGGCCTACTTTGCCGCGCGCGCCGACGAGAAGCGACGCCAGCCGCACCTCGAGCTGCTGCGGCGGCAGCACCAGGAGGCGGGCCTGGTCGACGAGGCGGGCAAGGAGATTGGCAAGGAGGAGCGCCTGCGCGCCGAGCAGCAGGAAAAGGAAAAGGAGGCCAAAAAGTCGGGCGGCGCCGGCCACGTGCTCCTGACCGAGGCCGAGAAGAAGGCCAACCACATCGCCTCGGAGCAGAAGCGGCGCGCCAACATCCGCAAGGGCTACGAGCTGCTGTGCGACATTGTGCCGCCGCTCAAGGAGGCGCTCGAGAGGGAGGCGAGAAAGGGCAAGGACGGCGATGGCGGCGGCGGCGATGGCGACGAGGGAGACGACGACGACGATGACGACGACGACGACGATGGCGGCGAGGGTGAGGGCGACGAGGATGCCGAAGGCGGCGGCGCTGGAGGCGGAGGGAGAAAGAAGAAATCGGCGGGCGCCAGCAAGAAGAAGAAGAAAAAAAAGGCCGGCGGCGGTGGCGGCGGCGGTGGAGCAGGAGGAGCAGGGACGAAGAAGAAGGACGCGGAGGCCGGGGGTGGGTGCGAGATTGACGGCGAAAAGATCGACGGCAGGGCGGGCCCGCGGAGCGAAGCCGTCGTCTTGATGAAGTGTGAGTTGCCACGCCCGTCGCCTCCTCCTCTGTGCTGGCATCCATCCGCCCGCCCGATTGCCCGCCTACTTACGCGGCCACCCTCGGTTCCTCTTCCTCCTCCTCTTCCTGCCTGGTCGACGGCGTCGCAGCGCTGGAGCACATTTCGACGCTCCTCGAAAGGCACCGCGCGCTGCTGGGACGACGCAACCGCGCCCGCCTCGCCCTCGCCAAGGCGCACGGCGTCGACATCTCCAAGCCGCCATCATCGGCCGCCGCCGCCGGACCGGCGCACCAAGATGGCGACGTGCGCATGGCCGACGTGCACGACCTCGAGGAGCGGCTGCGGCAGAAGATCCGAGATGCCATCGCCGGCCCGCCTCAGCAGGCGGGGACGGCGTATCCCATGATGCAGGACTGAGTCGAGGCCTCGCTTCCGATGCCGATGTCGGGCCGGTGCGGGGCGGGGCGGTGCGGCAATGTCACGCGGATACAGCGGCATCTCGAATCGGCGTGGCTGTGCGCTGCTCGGCGTGCGTGGGGGATCGTCTAGGTTTTGTCGCTCCGTCTCATCTATGCTCGGATGTACTGCTTCAGCTGTCGGACACGCAGCCCGCGCGCGAGCGGGGGCGCAGAAGAAGGAGCGATGAACCATGAACGAGGTAAGCGGACAAGTCGCGCACCGCTGGCACGCGTCGGACGCCGCGCCACGGGCTCACCTTGAGCAGCCTCTGTGCGGCCTCTTCAATCTGTCCGTCTTTGCAAAACGAGAAGCGCACGAAGCGGTCGCCAAAGCGGGCGTGCTCGTCGCTGTAAAAAGCCGTGGCGGGGATGGCGACGACGTCGCACGTCTTGGCGATGAACCACGCCTTGAGGTAGTCCCTGGGCTTCTTGAGCACCGACTCGGGCACCGCCTCTTCGCCCTCGCCCTCGCCCTCGAGGAAGGCCGGGGGGATGTCGAGACGCGATACGTCGACCAGGATAAAGTAGCTGCCGTGCGGGTTGGTGTACGGCAGGCCGAGCGGGTCGAGCGCCCGGCGCAGCGCGGCGCGGCGCACCTCGTAGTCGGCCCGCTGCGTCTCAAAAAAGCGGTGCGACGGCGCCAGCTCGAGCCCGATGGCCGCGCCCTCCTGCGCCGTCGAGTTGACGGCAAACGTGATGCGCGTGTGCACGGCGCGCGCGGGGCCGATGAGGTGGTCCGGGCCGATCAGCCAGCCGACGCGCCAGCCGGTGCATGCGAACGACTTGCTGCGCCGCGCAGAGGAGAGGAGAGGCGAGGTGAGGCGAGGCGAGGCGGACGGCGACATGATGCGGGCAAGTCGGGCGGGTCAGGCGTGTCGAGTGCGAGAATGCAAAGGGGAGGCAGACGGACGGCCGGGGCAGGCAGGCACTCACCCTGCCGATCCGACGGTGATGGTGCGCTCCCACATGCCCTCAAAGGCGGCGATGCGAAGGTGCGACTGCGAGGCGGTGTCGAGCGTTGTGGGGAGCGAGCCGGGTCAGTCGGGGTGACGACGACGACGAACGACGCTGCCGGCGGTGGGCCACATCGGCGACGCACCTTGGAGTCAAAGGTGAGGCAGTCATAGACCTCGTCCGAGACGACGAGCAGGTCGTGCTTGATGCACAGCGCCGCTAGCCGGCCGAGCTCGGCCTCGGAAGCCACCTTGCCAATCGGGTTGCTGCCGAGCGACGGAGCGAAAGCGGGCACGAGCAAGCGGCAGCAGCAGCAGCAGCGTCAGCGTCAGCGTCAGCAAGGTCCGCCTGGCCTCGTGTTGTCGCCACAGTGAGAGAGAGGCTGCGACGTCGACTCACTGCGGCGTGTTGAGCAGCAGCGCCTTGACCTTGCCGCTCTGCAGCTTCCGCTCGATGAGGTCAAAGTCAAACTTCCACTCGTCGGCCTCGGCCACGCCCGACACGGCGCCGTCCTTGGGCGGCAGCATGGGGATGTAGACGGGCGTGGCGTTGTGGAAGCGCACTTCGGCCTCGTACTGGTCAAAGAAGGGCTGTCGGGGCGGCGGCGGCGGCGCAGAGAAAAGGGTTGGCGGAGACGTCAGCGCGCCGGCAACGTGGCCGATGCAAGCTCATCCCAGCCCAGCTCGGCGCCTGCTCTGCTCACTTCCATGATGAGGACCTCGTCGCCGTGGTTGAGGAAGGCGCCCATGGCGCTGTAGATGCCTCCGTTGGCGCCGGACGTCACCTGGATCTCGGTCTCGACATCGAGCCTCCTCGCCTCGCCCTGCCTGAGCCTGGGCAGACCGTCGGCGGAGGGTGACCATCGGTCCTCGTTCCCGGCGGCGGGAGCGCGAAACTCGGGGCTGTAGAAGTCGGCGATGGCGTTGCGCAGGCGCGGGCGGCCCTTTGGATGCGAGTAGTGGTGGAGGTCGACGCGCTTGGCCGACTCGGCGTTGGTGGGTTCGAGGATAAACGAGGGGGGCGCCCAGTTCATGAAGCCCTGCCCGAGGTTGATGGCCGTCGGGAAGACGACCGGGTTGAACATTGACCATACGTCGGCGCCCTTTTCCAGCTCGAACCGGATACGCTCCGAGCGCTCGGTGCGGAATCGAGTCGCCGCCGCTGCTGCTGGCGGAGATTGCGAGGCCATGGTGCGCGCGGCGTGGGCAAGCGGGTAGAGGCGACGAGGCGTAGGACAGGAGCGAGTCGAAGAGGTGCACCACGGAGACGAGGAGGAGAGCGAGAGCGGGCTGGTTCGCGGCCAAAGGCGAGTCATCCAGACCACACGAGAGAGAGAGGGTCTTGGAGCTGCTGGGTAGTAATCTCTGTTGCGACGACGGCGGCGTGTTCAAGAGGGCGGGACGGCAGAGTGCCCGGTTGCGTAGGTACAGGACAAGGTCGAGACGGTTGGGCAAGGGGCCAAGGCAATGGAAGGTGGTGGTGGTGGTGGCAAGGAAGCCAGCCCGGGATCGAGCTAGCTTGGTCGGTGGGGCGGGACGGGGCAGCGCTGGAAGCTCGGAAGGCAGCCCCACCTGACTCGAGCGTGGCGCCTGCGGTCCGTGCAGAACGGCCAGCGCGGCCCGCGGACCCTAGCCTCGGCTTGGCTGCTCGCGCGCCGGGCCTCGACGCCGCTGCGCTGAGCCGCTCCCGACGCGAGCACGCAATCATCACGTCGGCCTGGGCACGCTGGCACCCGGCATCGGGCCACTCCAGCGTCGCCACCCAAGCAGGCCACCAGAAAGGCAGGTCCGCCACAAGATCGAGTCGAGATTAGATTATGAGATAGAGTACCGCCCGCCTCACTGCTGCTGCTTCTCGCACGCCATCTCCTCGAGGATGCTCAGCCGCAGCGCCTCGGCCGTGCGCCAGACCTCGACGTAGCTCGAAAACTGCGCCAGCGGCGCGATGCGCAGCATGTCCGGGTGGCGGATATCCGTCACCAGGCCCCGCTGCTTTTCGGCGCGCAGGTGCGCCTGCGCAATCAGCCGCGTCGACTGGATCGGCGGCGGCACACCGCCCTTGCCGCCCTCGGCGCCACTCGCTGCGGGCGCGGCTGCGGCCGCGGCCGCGGGCTCGCGCTGGTCCGGGATGCGGATGCACAGCTGAGATCCGCGCTGCTGCGGATCCCGCGGCGTCACAATCTCGATCCCGAGCCCCTCTGGCAGGAAGCCCGGCCGCAGCAGCAGGCTCTCGAGGTACGCCGTGAGCCGCAGCGACTTGGAGCGCAGCACGGGCATGATCTTGCCCTCGCCCACGATCTCGCCTCGGGCCGCGTCCTCGTCGCCCGCACCGCCCACGCCCGACAGCTGCGTCGCCGTGAGCAGCGTCTCGAGCGACCCGCGCAGCGCCGCCATGTCGAGCATCGACGGGTTCGACACCTGCCACCCGTCGGCGCCCTCGATGGGCGCAAAGTCTTCGGGCATCGAGAAGCGCGTCGAGCGGTCGTGGCCCCACCACCCGGCCTGCCGCGTCAGCACCCGGCTCGTCGCGCCGCTCTGGTGCCACTTTTCGTGCACAAACAGCCCCGCGATGCCGCCCGGCCCGGCGCTGCCGTACTTGTACGTGCACCAGACGGCGAAATCGACGCCCCAGTCGTGCAGCCGCAGCGGCACGTTGGCGAACGCGTGGGCCAGGTCGACACCAAAGAGGATGCCGTGCTCGCGCGCCTTGGCCGCGATCCTCTCGCACTCGAACAGCTGGCCCGTGAAGAAGTTGATGCCGCCCAGCAGGATCAGGCACGTCTCGCCCTCCCTGCCCAGCTCGTCGATCGTCGCGAGGATGTCGGCCGTGTCGAACGTGCGGCTGTCGCCCCGCGGCCTGAGCGGGACGAGCGACGTGGCGACGTCGAAGCCGTTGAGCTCAATCGCCGACGCCAGCGCGTACCGGTCCGAGGGGAACGCCTTGTGCTCGTAGACAATCTTGTGGCGCACCTTGCGGCCCTCGCCGCGCGCCTCCTCGGCCGATCCGGCGTAGCCGACGCCGTACGGCCTGACCGCCGGCCGGTAGAAGGTGGTGAGCATCGTGTGCAGGTTGCCCGTCAGCGTGCCCATCACCGTCACCTCGGCACGCTTGGCGCCCACGACGTCGGCCGACAGCTCGGCGACGCGCCCCTCGAGCTGCGTCCAGGGGCGATCGTAGGGGTGGTCAAAGTGGCCCAGCACAGCCTTGCGCCCCCACGCCTCGAGCTCCTCGTCGAGATAGTGCTTGGTCAGCTTGGGCAGCGGGCCGAGCGAGTTGCCGCACATGTACAGCGCCGGCGCATCCGGAGCGCTCTCGCCGTCGGTGTCCGTCGGCGGGGCGGCAGGCGAAGAAGACGACCCCGACGGCGACGGCGATGACGGCTGGCACACGTCGCGGTTCTTGGGCAGCACGTAGCCGTCCCGCATGGGTGCCAGCGGGTCTATCCGGTCGAGCTCGGCGGCCACTGCGCGGTCGTAGGTCTGCGTGCCGTTGCCGAGGCGCTGAGCGATGCCGTCGAGCTCCTTGAGAAAGTCGGCCGTCTGGAAGGCGGCGTTGCTCGGCTTGCGCGCTGCGGCGATCACGCCACTGTCGGCTTTGGACGGAACATCGACCGGTGCAGAGTCCGACGCAGCGGCAGTGGCGGCGGCAGCGGCAGCAGCGGGTGCGACAACAGCGGCCGTCGTCGCGGCCATGGCCACAGTCTGGGCCTCGCTGACCGCTGGCGCAGCTGCAGAGACCGTGGCCTGCGCGGCATCAGCAGAAGCGGAAGCGGGAGTGGGAGCGGGAGCGCTGGTCTGGCTCGAAGGAGGCGATTGCTGTTGCTCGGTCTCCTTAGCCGACTCCCGTGTGGGCCGGACCTGGATATTGGAGGAGGCCTCGGTGAGGACCTTGGATAGCCGCGAGAAGCGCGCCTCAAAGATGCCCTCGAACTCGCCAGTCGTGGACCCGGCATCGACAGCATCGACCTTTTCGACGGGCTCGTCGTTGCCGCTGACGTACGAGACGAGCGCCGCCGCGGCCCGGACGTACTGCTGAAGTGTCCGCAGCACCGCAGCTTCGATGCTGCCTTCCTCGACGGCCGCGTGCCCTTGGCCGTCGTCGTCGTCGTCGTCGTCGTCGTCGTCGTCGTCGTCGTCGTCGTCGTCGTCACCGAGGTCCAGCTCCTCGATACCGGCATCCTCCTCGCCGTAGAGCGCGGCAGCGACGAGCTCGTCCTGCGCCTCCTCGAGCTGCCTGCCCAGGTCGTCGACCTCGTCGAGGTCCAGGTCGGACGTGGCGCGGCCGTGGGCGGCGACGATGGCCTTGAGCACGTTCTCGTGCAGCATGCTGCCGATCCGCACGAGGTTCGACAGCTGGCTGAGCCGTGCGCGCTCGCCTACGCTCAGCGTCGGCAGCGCCGAGAGCTCCTCGCCGAGGTCGAGGTCGTCGGCATCACCGCCGAGGTGGCGAGGCGACCGGGCGGCCTCCTCGTCGTCGTCGTCGTCGCCGTCGTCGTCGTCGTCTGCTGCGGCGGCCTCCTTCATCTCGTCGAGGCCGTCGCGCATGATTGCCACGCGCTCCTGCCAGATGCGCTTCGAGGCCTCGAGGTTGTCGCGCGAGAGGCCCTTGACCTGGACCTTGACCTTGTTGCCGTTGGGGTTGACGTGGGTGACGGTGGTCGCGCTGCCATCGGCGGCCCGCTTGCCGATGTACTTGGCGCACGTCTCCCAGACGAGGTTGTTGAGCTCGAGCGACTTGCGCCTGGCCTCATGGATGTTGCGAGCCTGCTGCTGGTGCTGCGCGGCCGCCGCCGACGACGACGGGCCCGCCGAGAGGCCGTCGGCCTTGTCCCTGGCGTTGGAGGCGTGCTGCAGCGCCGCGCGGGTGCGGGCGTCGAGGAAGCTCTGGAGCAGCTCGGCGATGCATCCCAGCACGTCCTCGACGGCGGCCCTCACCTCCCGGGCGAACGCATTGCCGAGCGAGCGGGAGACGAGCTTCCTCTGCGCCGCGTTGGCAGGGGCCTGCCCGTCGAGGCCGAGCTGTTGGGATGTCATGACCTGCCCGCCCATCTGCTTGGCGAGCTGCTCGAGCTTGCGCCTCTCTTCCCGCTGCGCCTCGTCGTGCTCGGCGGCCAGCTGTGCGTCGAGCTGGAAGACCTCGCGGTCCTTCCACGCCTTTTTGGCGATGAAGACCATCTTGGGGATCAGGTCCGAGCTGAGCGAGACGATCTGCGCCTTGGCCGCCTCGAGCGATTTGTCGTCGAGGCCGGATACGGGCGAGAAGCCCTGTGCATCCTGCGCTGACGGCGATGGCGACGGCGAGGACGACGACGACGAGGTGGCGGCAGAGGGACGCAGTGCGAGCGAGAGGGCGTTGCAGTGCTTCTGGACCAGGGCAAAGATCTGGACCAGGTCGCTGATGACCTGCGCCGAGAGCTGCGAGGCGGGCGGTGGCAGCTGGGCGGCGTCGGCGGCGATGACGTCGGGCTGCACGGGCTCGCGGAGCGACTGGATCGAGGTGGCGCAGATGATGGTGCTGCGCAGCAGCGTCGACTGGAGCTCCTTTTGCGCCGCCGAGGACGGCGTGGCGCCGGACATGGTCGTGGCGGCGTGCAGCGAGAGCGGGCTGCCGGTTCGTTTGACGTGTTGGTGTCGCCTTGCAGCCGTGCCGCTGGGTGTGTGGGTTTGCGATCGACCTGCGAGGAGAGGATGGACGGTCGTGGCAGCAAAGGAGGTGGTGGTGGCCGAGTCGACGACGGCTGAGCGAGCCAGAAGAAAGCTGACGTCCGGCTGGCTGCCCGGGTTTTTTCTCGCAATTAATTTGCCGCGGCCGCCTCGTCTGCGACGGCCAACGCCGAGCGAGCAGGGTCAGGCCAGGTGGAGGGAGGCAAGCGCCGCCCAGCCCGCTGACTGACTGGCGCCACAATCTCCTTTATTTGACAGCCTGCACAACGATCGGGCAGTCGAGTGCAGGCGCCAACGCAGCTGTGGATTCGAAACGAGACGGGTCTGGATGTGGTGGTAGAAGTACAGATGAGGTACGGGGAGGAGACGGACCCAGGCTGGGCGGACAAGAGCGTCACCCAAACGGCTGAGGGCCACAAGGCGGTCACCCGAGTCGCAGAGAGAGAGAGAGAGGCAGTCGGAGAGAGAAGAGATGCAAAAGGTGCGAGCGGAATCGCTGGTATGGAATGGCTGCGGCCCATAGGAAATCAGAGGAGAGCATGGACAGGGGCGCAGGTTGGAGGTGAAGAAAACAGAGAGTCTCTTGGGGCGCGAGCGACCGTCGGCCTAGGCCGTCGAGGGCGGCGGTGGCTGCTGCGACTGCGCCGGCGACTGCGCCTGCTGACAGGCGGCGGCAAAGCTCCACACCTTGATGTCGCCGTCGTCGCTGCCGCTGACAATCTTGTCGTCGCCGAGGCTGAGGCACGTCACGGCGCCCTTGTGGCCCACGAGCGTGTTCTGGCAGAAGCCGCTGTCGCGGTCCCAGATCTTGATGGTGCGGTCGTGGCTCGCCGACACGATGCGCAGCTTGTCGACGTCGAGCGACCACACGCCCTCGACGTGCCCAAAGAGGGTGCGCAGGCACCGTCCCGTACGCACGTCCCACACCTTGAGCGTGTTGTCGAGCGAGCCCGAGATCAGCACGGGCCGCTGCCGCGCGTGGTGGCTGTCCTTGCCATCGCGC
>NW_006920882.1:672053-676830 GCF_000417875.1 Pseudozyma flocculosa PF-1
GCCACCGCCACGGCGGTGATCGCGCTCGGCGCCCGGTCCGCCCGCGGCGCCGCCCATCAGCTTGCGCACCGCCGACTCGTCCATCATCACCAGCTTGAGGCTCTGGACCTGGCCGACGTGGCCGTCAAACGTCAGCAGGCACTCGCGCAGGCCGAGATCCCACAGCCGGATGGTGCCGTCGTCGGAGGCCGAGAAGAGGAACGTGCCCGCCGCCTCGGGGTCGTCGTCGTCGCCGCCGCCGGCTCGGGCCGAGCGGCCGCCCGGCTTGCTGGCGCCGGCGGCCTCGCGTCGCCGCTCGAGGCGCCTCTTGGCCGCGGGTCCGGTCCACAGCGTGACGGCGTTGACCCAGTCGTGGTGGCCGCGAAGCGTGTAGCACTCGCCCGTGCGGAAGTTCCAGATCTTGACGTTGCTGTCGGCGCTGCCGCTGGCCAGGGTGTCCTCGTTGAAGTTGAGGCAGACGATGCCCTCGGTGTGGCCCTCGAGGGTGCGCATCAGGGCGCCCGTGCGCCAGTTCCAGATCTTGAGCGTGCGGTCCATGGAGCCGGTGATGAGCTTGGCCTCGTCAAACTGGAGGCAGCGCACGCCGCGCGTGTGGCCCTCGAGCTTGCGCAGCTGCTCGCCCGTCTCGAGGTTCCAGATGCGCGCGGTGCGGTCGTAGCTGCCCGTGATGACGACGGGGAAGGCCGGGTGGGCGAGATGCTCGCTGAACTGCAGGCACATGATGCCGTCGGTGTGTCCGGTCAGGGTGCGCGACACGTAGCGTCCGCGCCGCCAGTTGCGCTCGATGGCCAGCCGTTCGCAGTAGACCGACTTCCAAGGTCGCGTCTTGTAGGCGGCGGCGGCGGCGGGCGGAGCCTGTGCACTGGCGACGGCACCAGCACCGACACCGACAGCCGAGGCTCGCTGGACATCCGTCGTGGCGGCGGCGTTGGCGGCGTTGGCCGTCCCATCGGTGCAGCTGCGCTGCCTCTTGCTGGGCGGGCCGCCGCGCTCGGCCGCGTCGCATCCATCGCTGCTGGCGGCTTCGGCGTCCTGCATCTCGGCATCGGAGCCACCAGACATCGACGACGATCCCGCTCCGCCGCTGGCCATGACGAGCCCGCGATTGATGGCAGACGGGCTGCCGGCGCGCGACCTCGACTGCTTTTCGAGCGCGGCCGCGTTGGCGGCTGCCGTAATGGTCCGCTTGAGCGCTCCGCTGGCGAGTCCGTGGCCGGGGCCGCTGCCGTTGCTAGTCGGGCTGGCAGCTGCGGAAGCAGTGGGCGGATCGATGGTGAGCTGGCGGCTCTCGGGGGTGCCCGCCTGCATGCCGGGTCCGGGCACGCGGCGCCTGCGCTCGCTCAACAGCGGCAGGCCCCAGCCGCACTTTTCGCACTTGCGCTCGATGTGCTGCTCGCACATGTTGCGCCAGAGCAGGTCGTCGTCGGCCAGCTGCTTCCACGACCGGCTGACCTGGGCGGCGCGTCCGAGGCTGATGGCGTCGAGGTGGCCGAGCACCTTGAGCGACACCTCGCGCGGGAAGAGCGAGAACGGGTCGATGCGGATCGCCAGCGCCAGCTCCGACGACAGCAGCGACAGCTGGCTAAAGCAGCACATGGTCAGGATGCCCTGCAGGATCAGCGCGCGCCTCGAGTGCGACGACGAGGAAAAGAGCGACCACACCGTGTTGACGGCCGTCTGGTCGGCGAGCGGCAGGCTCTCGATCGACTTTGGTCGCAGCAAGGCGGCAAAAGAAGGGGCAGAGGCGGTCAGCGCGCGAGTCCGCGTCTGCGAGAGTCTTTGCCGGTCGCTGCAAAGGGATGCTCGAAAGGGGATGTACCACTTCTTCTATGGCGCACGACCTATAAGGAAGGTCGAGGCCTCAAACTGAGTGGGGATCGGTCTTGCATCGCTGCCTCACAGGACACCTGGGTCCCCGCGGCAGGCATGAGAGCGCCCGTCGCGGGTCTCCAGGCTGCCGACGCTGTTCTCCTGGCCAGTTTCCCGAGGAGAATGCGCAGCGTCGGCGCAGCGTGCCGCCTCGGTCGATGGCGCGGCGAAGCGCGAACATCAACATCGAGGCGAGTCAGGGGAGGACGGGACGTGGTCTGGGGCAGGAGGAGGAGGGGGAGGGGGAGGATCGGTAGACTAGGGAGAATCGAGGGACCGCTCGGAATGCTCACCTTTTGCAGCCGCGCAGTGGTGCCCTCGTCGGCCATCCTCTGGTGCCGGACGCACAGCTTGCGTGTGGCGGGCGGGACGAGGGGCGTGCTCGAGTTGTGGGCGGCGGCGGCGGGGATAGCTGCACCCGGTTTGGCGTCGGCAGGGCTGGCCGGCGACGACGAGGCGGCATCGACCTTGCTCATGGCGAGGTCCAGGCTCTCGTCGAGGCCACGCAGGCCGCCTCGGTGCAGGCCAGACGGGTTCGGGCTGCCGTCGACGCGAGCGGGCGACAGGCCGGCCGGCGTGAGGGCACGGCTGCCGCCCCGACCGCGACCGTGGCCGCGAGCGCCCGTGGCACGCTGGAACGAGATGACGGCCGGCGATGCACGCTCGCCAAAGGCGACGTCCGGGAACGCCGGGTCGGCGCCGCTGCCGGTGGGGACGCATCGGCGGTTGGTTGGCTCGGCCGGATCCCTGCCTTGGTAGCTGGCATCCGTCCTGGGCACCATGGACCAGCCGTCGCCCGAGGTCTCGGTGGCGGTGACGTTGGACGCGGGCGGCTGCACATACGCCGAGGAGAGCGGCGGCGGCGGTGGCGGCGATGACGTACCGTCGGCGGCCGCCGGAGGGGCCAGGTCGACGTCCGCGTGCGCTCGCTGAGAAGTGTGTGCAAGCATCGGGTCCGGGGTCCAGGTGGCTGGCGGGGTGGCGACGCTGAGCGAGGCCATGGCCGTCGACGGATAGTAGGCTGAGGCGATGGCGGCGTCGTCGTTGCTCGGTGCCGTGACGCTCACGATGCCTTGGTCGTTGTTGCCGCTGCCGGTGTGACGGTGGCGGTGACGGTGGTCGGTCGGATGCAGCGAGGAAGACGACGAGGCGGCTGCTTCGCCGCCGGCGATGGTGGATGGAGGGGTGCGAGACGTCGATGCTGTGGCGGTGGCGTCGTCGTCGTCGTCGTCGATGGTGGTGGTAGGAAAAGTGGTGGCGGGCGAGGGAGGAGACGAGGGGTGCAGGGGGACCTGTGCTGCGGAGGCCTCTGCGCCGGTCGAGCGCGTCGAGGCAGCGGGGCCAGCTGTCGCTGCCGGCCGGGCCATCTCCGAGTCGAGCACGGGGGGATCTACCATCCTGGCGCCATCTCGTCCCCGCATACGGCGACGTTGAGAAGGGTCGTGGTCGAGCTTGCCAGAGGGCAGCAGCCGGTGCAGCTGGATGCGGAGTGACGGCGAGGCGTGGGGGCCGGTGCCGTTGCAGCGTCGATGGCAGGCAAGGGAAGCGGAGTACGTGCTGCGGTGGCGATGCCGGTGGCGCGGAGGATGGAACGATGGCAGGAACGAGGATCAAAGGCGGTCGGTTGGTCGTAGTGGAAGGAAGGCAGGGGAAGGACGGACAGCCAAACGGGCGAGGCGAGGCGATTGCGTCGTCTGTCGCAAGGCTCGGCTGCGGAAGGTGCGGTGCGGCGCGGCGCGGCACAGCACACAGACGAGCCAGCCAGGCCAGCCACACCAGCCACAGAGATGGCGAAAAATCAGGCACGCCATGCCATCCAGTCAGGCAGGCAGCCAGGCCAAGACAAGTCGCGCCGCAGCAACGCAGCCAGCCAGCCGGCTTCGGTCGGTCGGCTGGTCGGCCCGTCGGTCCACGCTGGCCAGGCCACGCCGCTCGACACCAGTTGGCAAAATGACGCGATCCAGCGGGGCCTCTGCGAGCTGGGCCTCGGAAGCGAACCAAAAAGAAATCCCAGAATCCAAGACCCGAGGCAAGCTAGCTTGCAGCCTGTCTGAGCACGGCCGGCCCGGCTTGCCTTGACGTCAAGATGGCTGAGCCGCCAACAGACAGAGAGAGCAAAGCAGTCTGCTGCTGCAGCAATGCAAGCATGCTTGGTCTTGATGCTTTCTTGAGGAGGTATGAGTGCCTGTGCAGACTGAGAGAGGAGCAGGCCATCAGCAGCTTCAGCTTGCTTGGCTGCAACAGTTTCTGTGTGCAATCATCACAGCTTTGATCTGGCTGGCTGTGGCAGAATGGCATGATTGGTGTGCAGCAGCCAGCTTGTTCAAGTCAGGGCTGCCTCACTTCTAGTTTGGATGCCCCAGAAGCACTCTGATGGGCTGCTGTCCCAGTTGCCAACCAGCTGACTCCTCTGCAACACCATCATCAATCCCATCACCAAATTGACTGAGATCAGCAATGAAGCCATTTGTCAGCCCTACAGGCTCCTCCACAAAAAGCTCCCACGGTTCTAGGCCAAAGCTAGGGTTGATGAGGCCTGCAAGCTTGTACACGATGTTGTCCTGCGCTCCGGCAAAGAGGACGGCAACGAGCCCGACGCAAAACATAATGGACAGAAAAATGGGAGGCACCGAGCTCGTGAACAGAATGACGAGCTCACCTGCGTTGACTCGTGTACCCATGAGCCGACTGTCAATCTTGTGGACTTGTCTTGAGAGCCCGAGGGGCACTCCTGTTTGATCTTGATGCAGCATCTTTTGCACCGAACCGACGAGCCTTTCTTCTTGCCGGTTCGTCCGTAGGGCGCAAGAGTTTGTGTGTGTGTGTGTGTGTGTGTGTGTGTGTGTGTGTGTGTGTGTGTGTGTGTGTGTGTGTGTGTGTGTGTGTGTGTGTGTGTGTGTGTGTGTGT
>NW_006920882.1:677332-684199 GCF_000417875.1 Pseudozyma flocculosa PF-1
GTGTGTGTGTGTGTGTGTGTGTGTGTGTGCGTGTGCGTGTGTGTGTGTGCATGTGTGTGTGTGTGTGTGCATGTGTGTGTGTGTGTGTGTGTGCATGTGCGTGTGTGTGTGTGTGCGCGTGTGTGTGTGTGTGCGCGTGTGTGTGTGTGTGTGCGGCCCAATGCCTTCGTAACCGTTTTTGTAAGGGTCAGAGCCATTCGTACTTTGAAGCACTCTCTTTTTGAAAGCCCCTGTGCTGGATTCGTGATCTGCACAACCATGGATTTGTGACCCATCGGCATTCGAAAGCATTTCGTAGTTGCAATGCTGACAGCTGACCCTTGCAGTGCTTCCCCGGCCAACTACCAGAAGTCCAGTTGGTTACGAACAGCCTACGAACAGCCGGTTATTACGAATTGCGGTCTCCACAAACTTCGAATCACTTCCAAAGGGCTACGAATGGTGGTTGGCACAGGCTACGAACTGGTGATGGTGGCTACGAAGCAGCTTGGGCAGGTTACGAATCGAGGGCGCCACCCTCTCGAACGGAGCCCGTAAAAGGAGTATATGGACCGGTTACGCTTACGTAAGCTCCGCGACGGACATCCGTCATTCGCCGAGAGGCCAGGGCCGAGTACATGCCACTACTGCCCGTCTGCCCCTCGAAGGGAACTCCTGCTCGAGGACGAGGGAACAACGAGTGAAAAGGGGGGTTTGAGCCAACTGGCCAATGTGTGGTGCGCTGATCTGACGAGGAGAACTCACGAAATCTTTGGGACCACGGGAGGTCAGGTCCCAGCCTGCCGGTCAAGACAGGCGAGTGCGGCACTGCCGCCGTTGTTGTCGTTGTTGTCGTCGTTGTTGTTGTTGTTGTTGTTGTTGTTGTTGTTGTTGTTGTTGTTGTTGTTGTCGTCGCCGTCGCTGTCGCCGTCGCTGTCGCTGTCGTCGTCAGCTCTGCAAAGGTGGCGAGGGCGCGGCTGACCATGCGCCGAGGCAAAGAGGATGCTGGCCATGTTGATGAGGGCAGCAGTGTCTCTCTGCCAGATGCGCTGGCAGTCGTCCTGGCCGTCGACCTGCACGCGGCAGCGGCTGCACCGCTGCAACCGCCAGACCTTGCCGGTCCGGGCTCGGCCTGGTGCCGAAGGCGGCTCGTAAGAAGAGAGCGTTCGGCCGTGACACGTCGGGCAGCAGACAGACGTGCCCCACTCGTCAATGAGGTATACCGGCAGGCCGTTTCGTCGCATGGCGGCCCGGAAGTCCTTGCCCCTTGAGGGCGTCCGGCCAGCTCCGACGCTCCAGTTGCCGACGACGACCTTGATGTCCCGGCCAAATTTGTGCTTGATGCGCTCGGCAAGTGCGCGGTACGAGCGTTCGCCCCGGATGTAGCCAGCGAGGCGGAACTTCCGGTGAAGAGGATCGCCGGATCCTCGGGTCAGCGTTGTCGAGTAGTGTGCGGCCAGCACCTGCTCGTGCCGGCCATAGCGGCGGAGATGCTCCTCGAACTGCGCCAGGTCGAGCGTCCTCGCATTGCCCATGGACAGATCCGCCTCGGCTTCTCGAACCGCCCTCGTCTTGACTGCCTCGCGGATGGCGGCATAGCGTCGAGACCGCATGTCACGGGCTCGCTGGGCCTTGGTGTACGCGATGGTTTGGGGCTCCTCGGCAGTCGAGGTAAACAACATGCCCGAGACTATTGCCTTCTCGCCCGGATCCATCAGCAAGACGCTGTCGAGGTCCTCCGGCAGCAGAGAGTCGATGTACGGCTCTTCCAAATCGATGGCCCCATCGCCAAGATCGCCGCCGTGTCGGGTGGTCCTCTGCAGGCTCCGGCCCGAGTAATTCTGCATCTGAACAGTGGCGGCGACGGCATCGGTCTCGATAGACCCCTCAAAGGTGAGGATGCCGTCGTGGAGGGTGGTGACGTCTGGGTCAATCTGCCCGTGATGCCGAAAGATGGGCCGCGACAGATCGACTATCTCGTCCCACACGTCGAGGACGTCTCCTCGCGCGGGAGGGTTCTTTGCCTTGGCCAGAATGTGGTTCCACGCAATCCTGGTGTCGATACGGATGTGCCGCGGGATCCAGCCGTCGGCGAGAGGGTAGTAGGATGGGCTCCTCGGCTCGGGCGTCTGGACGACGGCATCCGGGTTCGCTGCCGCCCGGCGCTGGGCCGCCTCGAGCCGCCGCTGCATCTTTTGTCGAGCCTTGCGGTCGACCGGGTGGCGTTCCGCCGCATCGAGAGCAAGGCCGAGTTGGTGGAAGGCGGCGATGTGGCCACCTGGCCTCGCCACCACATCGTAGTAGATCGATTCGCGCTGAAAGGCCCAGCCGGCTGGGTAGCCAGCAAGGACCCGCTGTGCCGCCTCTCGGCAGCGGTGGAGGCGAGGGTCCGCCGAAGCGGTCGGGGTCCCCCTCGCCACGGACCGCTTGAACGAGGAGAGGACCTCACGGTCGTGTTCGAAGGCCGTGATGTCCGACGACAGCATCAAAAGCCGCCGCAGTCGCTTGCCGAAATTGGCGCGGATGGTGTTGGTGTGGTTGGTGACAATCTTGGTGGCCTGGTATCCGGCGATCTCGTCCACATTTGCGAACGCGCGGCGACGGTAGCCGGTGAGCTCGAGGAAGGCCGCGAGGTGTTGCGACAGCCAGAGTGGCTCGCAGTCTCTCAAGCCGCCTCGAGCGTCGAGCGTCAACGCCTTCCACACGTTCATGATGACCTGGGGGTCGTGCAGCGGGCTGAGGTCATATGCCGGCGTGTCGCTGAGGATCCGCACGCAGGCATACTTGAGGAAAAGCCGGACGTACCGGTCCACCTCGTTGACCCGAACGAATAGCTCCTCGAGGCGGGCCCGCAGCTCCGGCCGCCACCCGAGGCAATTGCGGACGGAGCCTTTGACAGACTTGATAGCCTCTCGCAGGGGTCGCGTGCGTCGAGGTCGGCGTGAGATGTGCTGGCGGGGGTGGCGAGGAGCTCGCCGACGGTTGCGACTGCGATGGCGACGGCCGGCACGAGGGCGACGGCCACGACGCTTGCCTCGGCAGTGGTTGCGGCCGTGCGGGCGCCTGCCACCGTGATGGCCGGGCCGGTGACGACGGGCAAACGCCGCGTGCATGGGCTCGTCGATGAGCGGCGGCTGCTCGCCCTGGCCCGTGATGGCTTGGTGCTCGCCCTGGCCCGCGATGGTGCTCTGCTCGCCCTGGCCCGTGATGGCGTGGTGCTCGCCCTGGCCCGCGATGGTGCTCTGCTCGCCCTGGCCCGTGATGGCGTGGTGCTCGCCCTGGCTCGCGATGGCGTGGTGCTCGCCCTGGCCCGCGATGGTGTCCTGCTCGCCCTGGCGAAGCGGAGTCGCCTCGAACCAAGGGGCGACCGCTGTGGCCTCCCGAGCGCTGCCGGCGCTTCTGCTCAGCTCAGTGCCCTAAGGTAGATGAAGGGATCAGCAACGCAGGTCAGTCCATTGCCTTTACCAAGCGGATCTCCGAAGACTGGAAGCACTCACATGGCCCTCGTACAGACATCGCGTCGGGGGGTCGCCCCGGCATCCCAAGCACTGGCAAGCGATCTTGCGCTGCTTGATGGCAGACATGATGTCCTTTGGCCGGTCGCAAAGGGCCGCAGTGTGCTGCTGCGGCGGCGGCGGCAGCAGCGCCGAATATTCTCAGCAGCGGAGAGGTAGGCCTTTGAGGCAGTGGACTTTGGCGATCTGTGAGGGGCGGAAAGAGACAAGGACAAGCGATGGAGGAGGAAAGGACGAAGGGGGAGCATACGCATCCACCTACCTTTGCGCCACCCGCTCAGCGAGCGAGCGAGCGAGCGAGCGTCTGCCCCCCGCCAGAGCGAGCCCGGCCAGGCCAGCCCGCCAAACAAGGCCAGGTCAGGCCTGCTTGCCCCGCACTCACCTCACCTCACCGCACGCACGCACGCACGCACACACGCAGGGCTGGACTGGGCCAGGCCAGGCTGGGCCAGGCAGCAGGCGGGGCCAGCGAGTTTCGCGTGGCTGCAGCTGGCGTTGCTGTTGCCTAGCCTAGCCTGGCCTGGGCTGGGCTGGGCTGGGCTGCGTGCTGCAGCAGCAGCCGGCCGCCTGCATCCAGGCCCACCTACCTGCCTGCAACGGCGGCGCCCAAGAAGACGCGTCCGCCCACTCACCTGCCTGCTTGCCCGCGGGCAGGGTCTGGCCAGCCACGCCTCGCCCTAGCCTTGGCCGCACGCACGCACGGCCTCGCCCATGCCTCCACATCTCGGCGGGCAGTAGCGGCGGCGACAATGGCGGGCGCGCGGGCACGAGGCCACCTCGACGGCGGCAGCGACATGCGGAGGATTCTCGGGAAGAGGCTTAATTGGTTGTCATTTTTGGGTTTGGACGGGCGGGTCGGGATGGGGAGGAGGTGTAGGTTGAGGACGACGGTCTCGGCCAAGACGGTGGTAGGCTCGACTCCTCCCTCTCTGCGCGCAGGAGCGAGGGGGTGAGGATGGGGGAATGGAGTCGTCGAGTCTTGACCGAGCCGGGCCCGGAAGGGGGGTGAAGGTTCGATATGGTGTACATGCGCGCTGGTCTTGGGTGAAAGAGCAGGGAGAGAGGGGGCGGTGCGAGCGAGGTGCATATGCGTGGCGAGAGAGAGCTTGCTTTCGTCGTCGTCGTCGTCGAAGAGTGAAGAAGGGTCGCAGCCGGAAACGGGGGCGGACGGGGGAGCGCTGGCGCGAGCCGGGTTCGAGGCGAGGGGCGTTTCGGCTTGGATCGAGGGTCGTGTCCGGCAGCGAAGGAGGGTGGACTGATCCGTGACCGAGTCCGGAGGGGTGGCAAGAGGATCGAGGCGTGGTCGAGGGTGGCGTCGTCGCCGTCCGTCGAAGAGGTCGCCGCCGAATGGGAAAACAGGTCCCGGTGGCCCGCCCAGCAAGCCTGGTCCCGACGAGGCGGCCTCCTCGACGTCTTGCGCAACGCCCGCTCGACAACACCCGGTCCTCCCACCGCCCCATGCCGCTTCCCTGCCAACGCGATTCGAGCCTGCCCCGAAGCCGCAAAAGGGCTCGGAGCAGGCCGTCCCCTCTCGACCATTCCGTCAAAACGTCCCCGCTCGAGCCAACCCGACCATCACAAGCCCGTCCGAGAAGAGCAAAGAAAGGGCCAAGGGCGTGGTGGATTGAAGGAGGGAATGCAGGGTCGAGACGGAAAAAGGAGCGGACTGGTCGCTTAGTTGTCCTTCATCTCGACGTCGCCGTCCTTCTTGTCCTCGGCCTTCTTGCCAGACTTGCGGGCAATGATGTTGGTGCTGCGGCGGCCAGGCGCAAGCGGGAGAAAGGGAGGAAGGAGAACGTCAGCGGCCTGCCTCTGGCGCTTGAAGCCAAGTGCCGAGACACCGTGGCCGGACCGTGCAGGGAAGCCCCGACCTCGAGCCTCGGGTCGTCTGCCAGCCCGGTGTGCATGCGAGCTGCAAATGGCCGCGGTCGACGCCGCCTCGGCTGTCCATCTTCGACCCGCAACACTCACCGGTCCTTGTCGATCTTGAGCTTGGTGATGACGACGTTCGAGGGGTGGACGGGGATCGGGACGGTGGCGCCGTTGGTCTTCTCGCGGTGCACGCGCTCGACGTGGATGACCCACTTCTTGCGGTAGACCTGGGTAACCTTGCCCTCGGAGCCCTTGTTGGAGCCGCGGACAATCAGGACCTCGTCGTCCTTGCGGACCGGGATCGACTTGATCTGCAGGGGAGCGGGAGGGAGGCAGGAGCAAGCGTCAGAAACCGCGTTCGTCGTAGCGGGCAAGGGCCGCAACCACGGCTGCGGATCGAGAGGGTTGGAGGAGTCGAGATGTGGTCGGAGTCGTCGGTCGCGGTAGAGGGCAGCGCAGCAGCAGAGCGACAGCTCCGCATGATCGGCCTGGCCCATTCGGACGCCCAAGAATCCAGCGGTCTGCCCTGTCCTTCGTCGGTTGCCCCAGACCCGGACAGCGTGGCCGGCCTCTCTCCACACCATCGCAGCTATCGCGAGCCGGACGACGAGAGGCGATGAGGCGAGACGAGGCAAGGCATGCCCCTGACGGCGAGCTTTTGCCCACCCCGCTCGCTGTCGAGCCCTGCGCCGCGCTCCCGAAGCAGGAAAGCCAGGGTCGCCGTAGAGCTGGCGAGCCGATCGGTGCCACCAAGCCGACCTGTGCCCCTGCGACCAGGTTCGCCTCCACTCTCGATGCGATCGAGCAGCGCCGTCCCTCGGATCCACCGCCGCAAGAGCTTGGGTCTTGCCGACGGCCGAGATCGACCCGTGGCGACCCGTCCTATCGCCACCCTTTCCGCCTCCTCCGCCGAAGCCTGTTTCCCTTGTTGCGGAAATGTCGCTCTCTGCTGCTGGCTCTGTCGTCTTTCGAAAGCGCCAAAGCTCCTGCTGCGATGTCGGGCGGGCAGGCGAGCGTTTGTGGCTGGTGCGTGCGGACAGGCCGCCTCTCCACCAGAAGTCGAAGCGGTGGTCGTCGTAGTCGTCGTCGTCGTCGTCATGGTCGTCGTCGGGTCGGCCTCGATCGGTGGCCATCTCCGGCGGTCGTCGGGCCGTACGTCGGACGGGTCGTAGGCTGGCACGCGACACTTACTCCGTGCTCGGATCGGAGCTCCTTGTTGAGCGACGAGGACATGATCTTCCTGCGGATGTGGCTGGGGGCGCTGAAGTGCGCCTTGCGCTGGGTGCGTCGCGACGAGCTGACCATGGCTGCTACTGGTATATCCGAGGGGGGACCGGGAGGGGTTAGGGTGAGGGTGATGGGGTGGTGGTGTCGACGGGATTCCTCTTGCTGGGAGTCTTGCGGGGGACGAGAGGGGATCAGAGGCGAGAAGGCGACGGCGGCCCAGACGTTGCACCCGGGACGCAGCGAGCGCCCGCCCAGCCCGGCCCAGCCCAGCCAA
>NW_006920882.1:684440-686754 GCF_000417875.1 Pseudozyma flocculosa PF-1
CCCAGCCACCGATGCCCGCCCGCTCGCCCGCTCGCCTCCAGCCGTGCCTTCCGGGCAGCCAGGGCTCGGCCCAGCGCGAAGCTGACCGTGGCCTCCCTTTGCTGGCTGGCGGGTGGCTGCCTGGCTCGCTGTCTGGCCTGGCGTGCCTCTCTGGCTTTCTTCGGAGCCCTGCAAATTTCGAAATTTGAATTCACCGCGTTCGACCTGCGAGCGACCCTTTTGAAATGGGGGCAACCCTCGACCTGGAATTTCAAGTGCGAATACAAGCCAGGCCCAGGTCCACTTCAACGCCGCCTGGGCACTACGGAATCTAAAATGGCCGTCCGAGCTGGCGAAACTAGCGCGAGGCGAAAAATTCCCAGGCTCTCTCCCAGCTCGGCCGTGGCCGTGGCCTCGCTTCCGTGTCCCGGGGGTTTGCCCAGCCCTTTGCCGAACGGCCTCGGCCTCGAGCGCGCCGCTGAGCTCCAGGCGCGCCCCGCACGCAGATGCTTGGCTGCGGTTGCCCGATCCGCTGTCGGCCTCGCATGCCATCTCGACTGCCGCCGTGGCTGTGGCCCGAGGCTGGTGGTAGCCCCATTGCGTCGACCAGCTCAGCAGTCGACCTCGGACTCGGCCAGCTTCAGCGGCGTGCTCCCTGCTACGGCGAGCCTGTGGTCTTCCTCGGACTGCGCAAAGCTTCGGGAGCGGCAACACTGGCACACGTGCGCACGCGGGCCCACCGATACAGGCTCGTTCGGTCGTCGCACACGGCCGCTGGTGGCAGGCGGCCCAAGACAGGCAGTAGTGGGGTATGGGGGATTTCGGCCCGGTTCCGACGCACGGCTGGGGCTAACCCTATCACAACGACGCGGGCCTCCTCAACTCGCCAGACGGTCGACGACGGCCTTGACGCCCGAGGCTGGTGGATGGCCGGCGTTCGACGGCGAGGCAGACGACGCAGCGCCGGCGGCGGCTCCCGCCGAGGCCCGGTCCGCCGCTGCTCCGCCCTCTTCGCCGTCGTCGCTCCAGCTCTCGAGCTCCTCCTCCTCGAGCACCGGGTGGTAGCGGTACTCGGATCTCCCGGATCCGGCGCCGCCACGAGACGCGCCCGACGACGCCTTGGACAGCGGCAGGTTCCGGTAGGTGCCGTGACGCAGGTGCAGCGCGTACGAGTAGAGGACGAGGGCAAAGTAGATCTGCAGTGGGCGACCGCAATCGCAATCGCAATCGCAACGGCAATCCGGGGCAGGCACGAGGTCCAGAGGAGTGCGGCGGGGAACCGCGGTCAGCGAAGGCCCGGACTCAGCCACCACGACGGACGGCACGGCCCGACCCTCGGGGTGCTCACCTTTACCAGCCAGCCGAACGCCAGCACGGCGGATGCGAAGCCGCGCTCCTCTGCCCAGATGGCCTCTGCGCTGGCCTTGCGCGCGTCGCCGGTGAGCTTGTCGTGGTGGAGCTTGGCAATCTCCTCGGGCGTCGTGTACTGGCTCTCGATGCTCTCGATGAGGTCCATCAGCCCGGTCTGGTGGTCCGACTGCTGCGTGGTCGGCGTTCCATCGTGGGCGGTGAAGAGGTACCAGTTGAAGGCGAAGAGGAGCGTCCAGAAGCTCGAGATGAGGTGGTCGAGGGTGAAGAGGTGGGCATAGGTGAGCACCTGCTGCGGGTTCTCGTCCGAGATGCCCTTGAGCCCCCACAGAAAGACGACAATCGTGGCGATCGAGTAGACGTAGAGGCCGACCTGGGTCAGCGTGCCGCCCTGGAAGACGGCGATGATGCCGTAGACGCCGGCGATCTTGTTGAAGAGGGCAAACAGCGTGAGGATCTGCGCGCCAATCTTGAGGTCCATGAAGCCCAGGAAGGTGGTGATGGCATGGTGGAACGACGGCAGGCTGGGCAGCCGCAGGTAGAGGCGCGACATGCTGGGCGGTCGGCGGCGAGCCAGGGCTTAGGGTGACGAGAAGCGGCCAGTGCCGAAGGTCGTCGTGGCCGGAGCTGCCGAAGCACAGCTAGAATCGAGGGCGGGCCGTGGGTCTTGCTCGAGAAGGCAGGTAGGTTCGGAGGCCGCGCGGCTGCTTTCGAAACGACGAGCTGAGGTGGCCAGGTGACCAGGTGACCAGGTGCTGCGACTGCTGGTGCTGGTGTCGGTGCTGGTGTTGGTGTTGGTCTCGGTGACGGGTCGGTCCGATACGGCACGGCGCGCCAGAGTAGTGTTGGGGTGCTGGACTGTGCTCCTCTGGCGGGCGGTCGTGGCGGTTTGCGAAGATGCACGGACGGGCTCGGCGCCGGGGCCGGAACCGACCCACCGCCAGCCAGCCAGGCAGGCAGGGGGCGC
>NW_006920882.1:687087-692969 GCF_000417875.1 Pseudozyma flocculosa PF-1
AAAGTGGAGGTTGGCCGCGTCGCAGGCCAACGGCCCAGCCCAGCCCAGGCCAAGCCGGCGGGGCGCAAGCAAGCAGCCAAGCGAGCAAGCGAACGGGCGGGCGGGCGGTGCGGCGGGCGTCTGGCTCTGGGAAGCCTCGAGCCTAACCCTAGCCTCGACCCTCGCCGCTGGCCCCCTGACCCTAGGCCTACGACTTCTCTGGCCCGCTCCTCCCCTCCTCCCCTCTTCCACCTTCTCTTCGTATCGATCCGATCCTCGCCACCCCCAAAACTTTACGGCGGCACTTCCGACACACGCCCTGCCTCCGGATTGCGCCAGTTGAAGAGGGGCCAGAGAGCAGAGCCGAGACCCACCACCGCGCCCGCGCTCGTCGACGTCGGGCCCTTCCGTCGTCACATCACAATAGCGCTTCGGCCGTGCCGGGCCGCGGCGCACGGGGCAGGCAGGAGCAGTCGCAACACCGCCCCACGCATCGCATCGTATCGCATCGCTTCGTCGCCGCGAACCCCAACCGCAACCCGCGCGGCCCTTTAAGAAGGCAGCTCCCGGCAGAGCGGTCCGCGCCCTCCACGGTTCCCCGCCCCCTTCCAGCCACCGCCGTCCTGCCGCCGTGACCGCGACGGATGTCCAAGGTCGTATCGCAGCGGATCCCCGCATCGTCCCTCCGCTCCCAGCGCCGCAACGCCCACGCCTTCTCCCTCCGCCACCCCTCCCTCTTCGACGTCGACATGGGCGCCGCAGGGCACCACGACGGCGGGTCGCAGTCGGCCTCGGCCACGGCGGCTGCGTCGATAGCCTCGCGCAGCTCCCGCCGCAACAGCCACCAGAGCACGCGCCGCAAGCATCGGGGCGCCGCAGCGGCCAGTAACGAGGACCGCCGCGCCACCACGGCCGCCACCGCCGCCACCTCCTACCTTCGCCCTGGACCGTTCACCACCCACGGCGCGGATCCGCGGGACGGCGACCGGCTGCTCGAGTCCGAGGGCGACGACGGTGTCGACATGGTCCGGGTCGTCGAGCGGCAGGACGTCTTCCACCTGATCCACGAGATCCGCCGCGACCTGCGCACCACAATCGACACCCACCTCACCTGGGAGGAGCTGACGAGCGTCGACCTCAACTTCACCATTGTGCGGCCGCTGGCCATCAAGTACAGCGGCTTCCGCTCCATCGCCATCCTCTACTGCCTGCTGCTCAACCGCATCTTTTTCCAGCGCGAGGCGAACCGCGACCTCGCCTTCCAGTCGGTCAACCTCACCCGCGCCGCCCTGTGCGAGCTGCTGGCCATCAAGCTGCTGCGCACCTTTTCCAACGACGGCCTCGAGCTCGTCACGGCGCTCTCGGCCTCGTTCCACCCGCTGTCGGGCGCCACCGACGCCGAGCTGGCCGAGCTGGCCGCCTCGTCGTCGTCGATCTCGCTCGACGAGATCCGCGGCCAAGGCCTGCCGGCCGAGCAGTACTCGTCGACGCTCGAGCTCGCCATCCTCTCCAAGGCCAAGAAGCTCATCAGCTCGCCCCTCTGCCAGCGCTGCATCGACGGCATCTGGCACGGCAAGGTCGTCCTGTCGCCCGTCCAGGCGTCACACGCCATCGTCAACGACAGCTACAAGCGCCGGCCGCTCAGCATCTACGACCCGCACAAGGCGCCCCTGCTCAACCACCTGCGCCTGCGCGTCCCCAGCATCCGCAGCAAGCTCGAGTTCTTCAACTTCCTCGTCATCCTCGTCCTCTACGTGCTGGCGCTCGCCCAGAAGGGCTCGCCCACCTGGACGGCCGCCGAGACCCTCTTCGCCCTGTGGGTCGTCGGCTTCGCCGTCGACGAGCTGGCCCAGCTGCAGGAGCGCGGCCTCGCCCACTACCTCACCTCGTTCTACAACCTGCTCGACTTTTCCTTTTGCCTCATCTCGCTCTTCTGGCTCGGGCTGCGCGTCTCGGCGCTGCGCCACGGCCTACCGGCCCGCAGCGACCTCAGCTTCGACTGCCTCGCCCTTGGCGCCGTCCTCCTCTGCCCGCGCGTCGCCAGCGCGCTGGTGCAGGACAACGTCGTCATGCTCAGCCTCAAGGCCATGATCTCGGACTTTGCCTTCTTCACCGTCCTCGCCTGCGTCTGCTTCTCGGGCTTCGCCGTGTCCTTCACCATGCTCGCCTCGGACCCGCGCTGGACGTTCAAGGAGGTGCTCTGGCTGATGCTCAAGGTGTGGTTCGGGTCGAGCTACGTGAGTGTCGCCGCGTGTCGTGTCGTGTCGTGTCGTCGAGACGCTCCGGTTCGCCCGCCCGACGACCGAGCAGCCGAACTGACCTGACCCCGCCCTATCCACCCTCTCGCGCCCCCATCGCGCCGCTCCACGACAGCTCGGCTTCGACGAGGCCAAGAGCTTCACCCTCGAGTTCGGCCCGCCCCTGATGATCCTCTATACGATCCTCTCCAACACCCTGCTGCTGACGGTGCTCATCTCGCTGCTGTCCAACACGTTCCAGATCGTTGCCATGAACGCCGCAGAGGAGGCCATGTACCAGTTCGCCTGCAAGACGATGGCGGGCATCAGCACCGACGCCATCTTCAGCTACCAGCCGCCGCTCAACCTGCTCGCCGTCATCGTCGTCATGCCGCTCAGCTACGTGCTGACGCCGCGCTGGCTGCACAAGATCAACGTCCTCATGATCCGGCTCACCTCGTTCCCCGTGCTGCTCGTCATCCGCTTCTGCGAGCTCCACTCGTTTGGCGCCGGCATCAGCCTGTCGGCCGAGCGAGGCAAGAGCCTCATCTCGTGGATGCCCATCATCAACTCGAGCCTCGACGGCTGGGGCGGCAACGGCGGCCTCGACGTCATCGAGGCGGCGTTCGAGTACCGCCCCGCCACCACCTCGTCGTCGTCGTCGTCGGCCAGCGACGGCGGCGGCTCCGACACCGACGGCGACGGCGACAGCGACGGCGACACCACCGACGGCGGCAGCAGCAGCGTCCGCAGGCGCCACATGGACGGCAGCTGGGAAGAGCGCGCAGCCGAGCGCTTCGACCAGGTCGTCTCGGAGCGCGGCAGCGGCGCCAACACCGCCAAGGCCAAGGCGGAGCCGGCTCGAGAGCGGCGCGACGACGCCTCGGACGCCCCCGCGGCGGCGGCGGCAGAGGCAGAGGCCCATCTGGTCGACCTGGGCAAGCCTCCTGGAGCTGCCGGCGCCGACAAGCCCAGGCCGGCAGAGGCCGACGGCGACAAGCCCACGATCGAGGTGTCGTCCGCCTCGCCCGGACAGAGCGTCGACAGGCCTCCCGAGAGGGCCGAGCGACCTCGGAGGGCAAAGACGACGTCGACAGCCAAGCATCAGGCCCGCCGCAACTACGAGCCCCGCGCCCTCGGCTCGCTCAGCTCGCCGCTGGCCAAGCTGTACGGCCGCTTCAACCAGCAGCAGCAGCCGCAGCAGCCGCAGCAGCCGCAGCAGCCACCGTCGCATCCCGATGGCGAGAGTCGCACCGCGGCGCGACGAAGGTCGAGCAGGCGCGATGCCAAGCAGGTCCAAGAGGGGCCCTCGACTCCGTCGCGCGACGGCGACTGGCACGACGACGGAGACAAGGACGGAGCGGTCGCCGAGGCGGACGGCGGCGGTGGCGGAGGGCGGTCGCGCTCGGAGTCGGCGCCGCGTGCGCCGGTCGCGCGCGACGATGTGACCGAGACGCGCCACTTGATGGACAAGATGCGCGAGATCGAGGCGCGCAACAAGCGCATCGAGGTGAGCCGGCCCGGTACCGCACCGCACCTCACCGCACCGCACCGCACCACACCGCACCACACCGCACTGTGACCGGCCCGCGAGGCCAAGCCGCTGACACCCTCGTCGTCGTTGTCCTCCTCCTTATCCCCCTTTCTTTCGACACCAGGACCTGCTCCTCAAGGTGAGTCCAAGTCCAGGATGCCGAGGGTCCACCGGCAGTGGTCGTCAGGGCGAAAGGGCAAAGACTGACACCGCCGCCCTCGCCCTTGCACCGGCATGCCGCCCCAGATCGTCGAGGAGAAACAGGCTTTCAACTGATTGCCGACCCAGCAGCGTCCCCGCCGGCGCTCGAAACTAGGCCCTGTGTCCACGACTTCGCCCGGCTCCAGCATAGACAGACAAATAGATTGGCATCCCCGGATGCCGGCCGCGGCCCCCTCGGTCGAGTTCTACGCCGCATCACTCGACGACGGCCCTTGCATCACATCGCCTGCCCGCGAGCAGGGCGGGCAGATATCGGACCCGCATTGAGAGGCTGCCCTTCCTTGGTCGACCAACGCGGCTGGCCGGCATGGCAAAGGCCAGCTGCTGCACATCTTCGCGCCAGGTGGGACCGGATCGGATCGGATCGGATGCGACGCCCACGCCGACGACGACGACGACGCCCCGCTGCAGCCCCGGCGCGGCGAGCGGTTGGCGATGCACCTGGGCTCACCCCAAAGCCAAAGGGACAGCCGTGCACCGGCACCTCAGCAGTGGCTGCTGGACGCGCTGCCCGAGGCCGAGCTCTTGATGCCCGAGAGGAAGTTGCGCACCAGCTGCTTGCGCTTGCCCGACAGCGTACCGCCGCCACTGGCCTTGGCGCTGCCCGTCGCGCCGCTGCTGCTGCCGCCGCCGCCGACGTCGTCGTGGTGGTACGGGTGCGATCCGTCCTCGGGCCCGGTCGTGGTGCTCTGCGACCCGATCGTGGAGCTGGTGGCGGTGCGCATCATGTTCATCGACGGCCGCTGCGGCTGCTGCACGTCGCGCGAAGGCCGCCGTGGTGCCGCGCCGGCGGACCCTTCGAAGCCGAGCCCGACGACGAGGCCAGACGAGTCCTTGCTCGACAAGGTCGGCGGATGCGGCGATGGTGGTGGGCCGCCGCTGCCCGTGACGGGCGGGCCGGACGTCGACCGCTGCTGCGAATGAGTGGCGGCCACGTCCGGCGTCAGCAGGCCGTTGGAGGACGAAGACGACGGCGTCGCTGCTGCCGCCGCTGCCGCCAGCGAGAGGTACGAGTCCTTGCGAGGAGGGACCGGTGGCGTGTTGCCGCTGCCGCTGCCGTGGCCGCTGCCGTGGCCGCTGGCCAACCTCGAGTCTGGCGTCAGCCCGCTGCTCGGCGACCGGTCGTGGTGCTGCGAGGCGTACGACGACAGCTGGCTGGGCGCCGACGGGCTGTGGCGGTGGTTGCCTCGCGGCGAGCTGCCGCTGCCGCTGCCGTCGGCGCCAAAGTGGCCGTTGGACATGACGGGCGTCACTGGCAAGGCGTCCGAGCGGCCCGTCAGCGTCGCCTCCGAGTTCCACGTGAGGATCGTCGGCCTCTGCTGGCGCAGCAGATCCTCGCTGGCCCGGCCGGCCACACGACTGTGGCTCGGTCCGGCGCTGCCGCCGCTGCCGGTGGTTTGCTCGTACGGCGAGCGATCCATCGCCGTCGGCCTCGACCTCTGGCCGCCGTCGCCGCCCGCCGTGCCCACTGGCAAGCGCGGGCTGAGCGGCGAGCCGAGCGCCTTGTGGGCATGGCCGGCACCGGGATCGAGATTCGGCGTGGTTGGCGCGTCTGTGGCGAGGAGGAAAGAGGGACAATGCAAGGTACGGATGAGAACGGGGGCGGGATCGCGTCAGCCAAGGCAGCGCCTCGGGCCGCCGCGCATCGACTCGGACCTGGCCAGCGCAGACGCCAATCTACTCACCGAGAAAGAGGTTCCTGAGCCCAGAGTGCTGGCTCGACTCGTTGACCGTCTTGGACCGCAGCACGTCGGTGTGGAAGCCAGCGCGCTTGCTGGCGCTCTGCGTCTCGGTGCCCTCGCTGCTGTGGGGCCGACGAGACTGCCTGCGCGGGTACGAGTGGCCGGTGAAGGCGGCACCAGCACCCGCACCCGCGCTCGCGCCCGCGCCCGTGCCCGCGCCTGCCGCTG
>NW_006920882.1:693089-697255 GCF_000417875.1 Pseudozyma flocculosa PF-1
GCGCGTCGCCGCTCCGCTTGCGCTCCTGGGCGAGCGCCTCTCCGTAGGCGGCCAGCTGGGCAGCCAGCGAGGGCGGTGCGCCGTCTGGGCCCTCGCCGCCGACGGGCACTTCCTGGTTGAGGATCGCCTGGGCCTGCTCGGCGGCGCTGAGGTAGGTCGATCGCAGCGAAGACGTCGAGGGCCGGCTGCTGACGCTGTCGGCGTGCGAGCCGGACCGGTTGGCGCGCGTGGTCGGATGCGACATGCCCATCTCGTCGGCGATCGACAGCGCCTGGCTGGCGGCCTGGAGTCCGGGGCTGTCTCGCAGGTGGCTGCTTCCCTCGGCCTGGCTGGCTGCCGCGCCGACGGGCCCAGTCTGAGATCCTGCGCTGACGGCAGAGACGCTGCTCGTGGACCGGTTGCGGCTGCGGTAGTCGCCCAGCACCGACGGGCTCGACGGGTTCGAGCTCGACGGGCCCAGCCCGGCCATGCGGCTGCTGCTCGCGTCCTGCCGCGGAGCGCCCCTTCTGGCCGACAGCGTGCGCAGACCGGCGGGCAGGTGGTGGACATCGTGGTGCTCTCCCGCCGCCTCCTCCGGGCTCATGGGCATGGTGTCGCCGAGAAGCTCCTGGTCGTCCTCGAGGTCGCTCGCCTCGTAGAGCGGTCGGGCGTACTGCGAGCCGGTCCGCGAGTCGAACGACGTGTCGCACCGGGCAGCGTGCTGGCTCAGCTGGCTCCCGGCACGCTCGCGCGCGTCGGTCGAGAGGCTTCCGTCGCTCGAGGTAAAGTCGGAGCTGAGCTCGTGCTCTTGCAGTGCACCGGCTGCCGCCGAGTCCCCCGTCCGCCTCGCTCGCGCCATGCCCAAAGACCCGCCAGCACCGGTCGCCTGCCTGTGATCCTGCGGGCCCGCGCCCCGATGGACGCCGTCGGCGTGCCGAACGTCTGCGAGGCCGTGCGACGCGCCTGGGTAGAGCTGCTCGGCGCGCGCGATGTCGAGCGAGGCCTTGCCGGCCATGGGCGTCCGGGTGCCAATGTGCCGGCCTGCGGAGGCGATCTGCTCGTTGGAGCTGGACCGGGCGCGCGCTGCGTTCCTCGCGACTGCGCTCGCCGACAAGGCAGACGACGAGGCCGAGCCGCGCAAGCGAGGTTGCTGCCGCAAAGGGGCCGAGGTGGAGGCTGAGGTGGACGCGGCTTGGTAGGCGGCGCCGGCGGCCGGGTCGGGTCGTTGAGTGGCATCCGGGAACGCGCTGCGGTGGTGCGGTGCCGTGGTGGGCGTCTCCGACAGGTGGCTGTCGTCGTCGTGGTCGTCGTAGGCACGCGGGTGCGAGGCGTCGAGGCCCGTCGGCCTACGCTCGGACTGCACGCTGCCGCTGCCGTCGGCCAGCGAGGAACTCGTGTCGTACGACCTCTGCTCGGAGCGCGGGGGACGCGACGAGAGCCCGGGCGTGCTGGGGTCGTGCGGCGCCGCCACGAGGCTGCTGGCGCTGCTGCTGCCGCTGACGCTCGCCTTGTCCGTGCCGGTCGCCTTGCGCAGCATGTTGGACAAGCTGCGCTTGCTCGCCAGCTTGCCGAACTTGCGGTTCGGGCTGTGCGGGGGCGCAGAGTCTGGCGGCTCGCCGCCCGAGGAGCCTGCCGGGCCTGTGCCGAGTGCGGCCCGCAGCGACGCCGCCGGATGCGCCGCCTTTTCGAGTATCGAGGGCAGCGACGGGACGTCGCTTCGACTCTCGGGCACCCCCGAAGCCGGTGGCCGAAGATCCGACGCCATGCGCGCTGATGCCCGCCGGCGTCGCCGCCGAAGAGAAGGCGAGCTCGGACTCCTCGGCCGGATCCAGCGGGCTCGGACTCCGGTCCGTCAGGCGCCGGTTGATGCCGGTGGGCGACGACGTCGGCGGCTGGCCGGCCAGATACATGCCTGCCTGCGCTCGCTGGACGGTGCCGTCGCCCGTGCTGCCTGGCGCGCCCTTGAGGTTCGGGTTGGAGCTCGTCTTGAGCAGGTGGCCGCTGACTCGGCCGGCGGTGTGGGACCGGTGGGCCGGCTGCGCCCGCGCGAGCTGGTCAAAGGATCGCTGACCGCGCAGCATGCTGTCGTCGCCGCTGCGGGCGCCCCTCGCCATCGCGGCGGGATTCTCGTCGGCCGATCCGGCAGCGAGCGCGCCGCCCATGCCGGCCGAGGACGACGAGGACGGCTGGCCGCCGGCCGCGTAGCGCGGATAGCCGACCGAGCCCAGCGACATGTCGCGCCGCACCGTGTCGCGCGCCGAGACGATGCCTGCGAGGCCGTTGGTCCCGTAGGCCGCGATCCAGGAGCGGAGCAGCTTGACGCACTCGGTGTGGCCGTTGCCTGCGGCCAGCGCCTCGGCCGACGTGCCCTCCTTGTCGGTGGCGGCAGGGCGGGCGCCGGCCTCGAGGAGGATGCGCATGATCTCGAGGTGGCCGTTGGCGGCGGCAAAGTGCAGCGGCGTCGAGCCCTCGACGCCCGCGCCGCCGCCCGAGTTCTTGCTCCTGAGCCGCGGCGCGTTGACCTCTGCGCCGTGCAGCAGCAGCATCCGCACCGCCTGCTCGTTGCCGCCGGAGCATGCCGCGTGGAGCGGGAGGATGCCGTTGAGGTTGCTGTTGGCCGGCTGCCCGTTTTCGAGCGCGAACTTGATGAGTCCGATGTTGCCCGAGGCTGCGGCACTGTGCAGGCCGAGGTTGGGGTGCATGACCTCGTGCGACCCGAGCGCGCTGCCAAGGGCTCCATGGCCCACGGCCTTGAGGGCGCTGCGACCGACGTTGGGGCGGGGCATCCTGGGCGGACGTGGCAGGGCCTGCACCGAAAGCGGAGCCCAGCCGGTCGCAGAGGGAAGGAGGGCGAGAGCTCAGAAGCCCAGCCGGCCTCGGTCCCGCCTGGTGGCCTCAGAGGCCGGGGTTGGGAGCCGGTGCAGCGGCGGCAGCAGTGGACCGCCTGGCCAGGGCGAGAGAGCGTGCAGGGGTCCTTGTGCGCCACCAGAGCTGGAAGAGAGGGATCGGGTATCAAGAGGTCGGAGGCCGGGAGCGCTGAAGAGGCCGAGACTGCTGATCAGAGTGGGCTGAGCTAAGACAGGTCAGGGTGGAGGATGTGCGGGGGCTGGTATCGATGTGGCAGGACGATGCAGAGAAGGGCGACTCGGTGCGAAGATGGGTAGGATGCGCTGCTTTAGAGACGATGAAGGTGATTCCTGGCAGCGACGAGCGAGTGCATGGATAGGGGTGGCGGTCGAGAGGGGCGAGGGTTGAGGGTCGAGGGTCAAGATGCTGGGTGGCAAGTGGCGTGGGGACGAGGCGAGTGCAGTGGCGAGGTGAAAGGCAGGCTGCGAACACTGTGTCAATGGAGCTAAGCGCGAGTGAGATGGGATGGAGCGCAGCCTCGCCGAAGGCGGAAGGGGGGCTCTCGGACGATCAGGAGCTCAGCACGCTGAGAGGGTATAGAGGTGGTCGGGAGCAGCTTGCATGTGCCGTGACCATGCCGCGAGTGTGTGTGTGTGTGTGTGTGTGCGAGAGAGAGGGAGAAGTAGAGAGAAGAGAAGAGAGCAAGAGAGCAAGGACCCGGCACGAATAGGAGCGGGCGGTCTGACGCTGCCCTAGAGCGATGCGAAGATGGTGGTGGTGGTGGTCGTGAGGGTGAGGGCGGTGGCGGCGGCAGCAAGGATGTGCCCGGTTGATAAGCGGTTGGGGCGGCCCCTCGAGCGCGCTGGAATCGATGGTGAGGTTTGGGGGAGCGGGCGTGGGTCGGGGAAAAGAAGCAAGCAAGGTTAAGGTTGTGGCCGAGGGGCGAGAGGGACGGAGAGCAAGCAAGCAGTCAAGAAGATGACGGACGGCCCGAAGGGTCAGCTAGGGTCGATGGAGGAGGAGGCTCGCTGCTGCTGCTGCTGCTGCTGCTGCTGCTGCTCAGCGGGCTGCGGGCGCCCGTGCATGTGGTCCGAGACCGTCCTGCCCTGCCCAGCCCAGCCCAGCCCAGCCCAGCCGGCCGCCCAAGCCAAGGGCGGGAGGGCCGGCCAGGTAGGGTCAGCCTAGGGCCTGGCCTGGCTGGGTCGGCCCACGCTCCGAAAAAGAAAGGGAAGGCCAGGCCAGGCAGGGCGTGGCCAGAGGTGCATGCGGGAGGGACCCACACCGCAAGCAGCAAGCGCAGGCAGGCAAGGCGAGCCAGGCCAGGCCAGGCGGCCCCAGCC
>NW_006920882.1:697829-706228 GCF_000417875.1 Pseudozyma flocculosa PF-1
CAGCCCGCCCGGCGCCCACCTCGCTGCGCTGCAACCATAGCGGAGGGGCTCGCCACACTCGAGCTTGCGGCAGCGAGCGAGGACCGAGCGCATTCTTCTGCTGCTGCGCTTCATCGAGCTCTGCCTCCGCCTTTGTCGCTATCTCCCAGCACAGCCTCTGTGTCGGCCCCTGCCGAGAGTGACGGGACCAGGCCGCCCTGCTTTGGGCCCCAGAAGACCTAGGAGCCGGCCTCACGGAAGATCACGAGCGAGCGAGCGAGCGAGCGAGGCGGCGTCGCCGACAGCGGACATCGAGATGGATCGATCCTCATCGGCGGACGACGGCGTGGCCGAGGGAAGAAGAAAGAGGTGGGGGGCGAGCGGACAGGATCCCAGGGATCGCCCGGCCATTGTCGTCCATCCTTGCCGCCCGGATGGTCCGCCCTGCCTGGATCGCACGCCAGCGCTTCGCAAGTGGCGGTGAATGGTGGTGCTCCATTGGCGGGGAGCCTACAGGCCCATCATTGTGCACGGATGGCTTCCGATTCGTCGAGGTCAGGAGCAAGGACCTGGCCCGCCAGGTGCAATCGGAACGAGCCCCGATGGAACGCTCGGGCGGTGGCGACAAGAGGAGAGGGCCGCCGAGCTCGCGTGCAAGGCTGGCCGCCAGCGTCGTGGCAGAGAGGCCGGATGGTCGGCCCGAGGCTGCGCGTGGTCCACCTGGAGGCCAGCGCGGCTCAAGCCGGGGAGGGGCCTGGCGGTGGTGGTGTGTGTCTCGCGAGAGCGCCGTCAAACCCTCGCTGCACGCCCAAAGGCAATCAAACGCCCCCGCCGCCACGGCCGCTGCGCTGCCGGCAGCCCTTCCTGTCAGTCGGTCCTCGCCGCAGACGTCGCCCGACTGAGGACCATTCTCTTGCCGTCTTGCAATAAGGTGTAGCAACAAGGAGCCGCTGCTCTCTCAACCACTTCTGTAATCCCGCCCTCCCTCTCTTCGACTCGGACCCCCTCGCGTCCGGTGCGGTGTCGTCCCGGTGCAAGCACGTTGAGCCCCGCCCGTCGAGTGGTTCCTTCGGCCGAAACCTTGAGTGCAGTCGTCGTCGCTCGTCGGTCGTCGCCGTCGCCGCTGCCCCGACAGCGCCCTGCCAGCATCGGGCGCAATCCGACAGGCCGGAACAGACCCGCTTCCGCCGGGGATCGGTCCGGTCCGATGCCACGTCGAGCCCCGCTTCAGAAGCGTTGCGAGACCGCCAGGGCAAAGGGGAGCGCGGGGTCGGGCTGAACGCCAGTCGACGGGCTCTTGGCCAGATAGTTGGGCGGGCAGCTCCTGTACGGCTGCGCCGACGCAAGCAACGCAGCCGACGACGACGAAGACGACGACGTCGAGACCATCGACAGCGGAGGCCAGATGGACCGCAGCGGGTCCAGGCCGAAGCCGGCGCTGGCGTCTCGGCTGCTCGCGACCTCGCCCGACGACCGACGTTGGCGCTTGGCCCCTTTCCGTGCCGTCGTCTCGCGGCTGCCGTGCCGCACGCTGCTCGATTTGGCAGGCAGGAGCGGAGGGGCAGCCGTGCTCGCGCCGCTGACCAGGCTGGACCAAAGCGCAGGCGGGTTGGAAATCGGAAAGAAGAGGCAGTCGTCGGCGTGATGACGGGGATGTCAGTCGGATCCTCTCCAGGTGCCATCGCCTTGTTGTCCATGAGCCGCCCGCCGTAGCGCTGCGATCAACTCACTCGGCCGAGGGACTGCAGGGAAGGGGCGACGTGCTGGAGGCGAGCGGCGTCGAGGAGGACGACGACGACGAGGAGGAGGACGACGACGACGACGACGACGACGACGAAGCAGATGCCGAATTTGCGCTCCTGCTCCTCTTCTTGCTCTTCTTTTGCCTGGTCTGGAGCAGGAGCTGGCCGTAGCCTCCCTCGCCCGGCTGCAGGCACGAGGCGGGGAAGTCGGGTCCAAAGATGGGCACCAGCTCGTGTCGGATCGGGTACGCGACCCGGCGCGAGAGCTCCTTGGCCACATCAAAGGGCAGCCAGGTTCCTGCAGCGAGACGACCGTCGGATCGGATGCCAGCGAGGACGTCAGGCCTGCGATCCGTCAAGGATGCGTCGCAGGCGGCGAGAGAAAGGTCAGGAATGCTCACCCTGGATCTTGAGAAAGCCGCCGCGGATCTTGTGGATGTAGGGCTGGAGCTCGGGCGTGTCCTCCTGAAGGCGACCGAGGTCGGCTGTGACGAAGCGGAGAGGACAAGACGAGACGGCCACAGAGAGAGTGGGTGGTGGCGGCGTCAGGCTCGTACGCTGAGCACAGCGGTGGGGGGACGCGTCGGGTGCAGAGGGGCAACCCACCTTTGGCATGGCCGAGCGCCTTCCAGATGCCCGTGCTGTCGACACGGCGACGTCTTGCAAAAGGCGTGTCAGCCTCGGCACGCGCGATCGTGAATGCGCGCTGCAGTGCACCTGGCCGCGGAACGGCGGCGACGACGACGACTCACAAGCGCACGTACGACGTCTCGATGTCGATCATGACGACCTGGTCCCCGCTGATGGCGTACTCAAACACTGAGATGACCCCTCGCTCGCGCTCTCGTGTCAGAGCTGTGGCCTCCAGCTCCATGTCCAGCTCGCACTCGCGCTCCTGCAGCGACGTCGGCGCGCATCCACTCACCGGGCAGGTAGCCCCTCGGATCGAAGGCAGTCACGTACCGCGCCTTTTCGACGACGTGCTCCGTCTTGTGGAGCGTGGGCGGGCCGGGCGGGCGGATCTTGGCTGCCCAGCTCTGCCTGTCCTTGCCGGCGTTCTGCTGCGGCTGCCCAGGCTGGTGCGCTCGGCGCTGCTGCGGCTGCGGCGGGCTCGGCTCGGGCAGCTCCAGCGGAGACGATGGCAGCGGCTGCAGATCCCTCCGGGCCGAGTCGGGGGGCGTGGACGACATGAAGCAGAGGGCCATGGCGGCCTCGGTCTCGGCCACCGATGCCGACTCGAGCAACGCCGCGCCGGCCGCAGGATCGCTGTCGCGCCGCCCGTCGTCGAGCCACAGGGGCAGGAACAGCGGCGAGAAGGACGTCGGACAGACGGGCGAAGGCGTCATCGGCGACGAGGGGAGACGGAGAGATAGACGCTGTGGCATCTTGGAGGGCTTCAGGAGGTGGTGGGGTGTGGCGTCGTAGGGACGGGCACCAAGGCAAGGCAGGAGAAGATGAGGGTACAGAGGCAAGGGGGCAGGCGACGAGGAAGCGGAAGGAAGGAAGAACGCGGTGGCAGCGCATATATACGGGCCCGCAACGGCCAGCCCTCGTCGTCCTCGGCCCTCGACGGCGGAAGCCCAGGCGGCCAGGCGCGTCCGAGGGCGAGGCGGCGACGGCGAGGCGCTCGTCAGGATCGCACGCACGCACGCACGCACACACGCACGCTCTGCGCCGTCCGACGCCCGCTTGCCTGCGCCCTCGGGCAGGTCAGGCGAGGCGAGGTGTCAAAGGGGCAGGCGGGCATGGCTCGTCCTTCAACAGGTTTGACAGATGCACGCCTCGCACGGTGCGGGGAACGAGCAGGCGAGCAGGCGAGCAGGCGAGCAGGCGAGGGTTTGACGAGGCCGAGCGGACAGGCAGGCAGGCAGGCAGGCAGGCAGGAAAGCAGGAAAGCGGACGAGGGTGGGTGCGGAATCGGGGGAAGGCTTGCCTCGCCTCGACGGGCCAACCCAGACCAGACCAGCCTACCGACCAGCCTGCCCAGCCCGCCTGCGCTCTCGCCCTAGCCTGCACGCCGACGTCGGCCGTCTTCTGGCTCCAGAAGAAAAAAAGCAAGCAGGCAAGAAGCTAAGCCTGCCTGGCCCGGCCCGGCCTGGCCTGCGCGGGCGGGTCGGCCTCATTTGGCTCAGAGGTTCCGTGGACGTGCGGAAAGCGGACAGCCAGCCCAGCCACCGCTACCGTGTGGGCGAGCAGGCTGAGCAGCTCGAGCGGGAAGAAGCCAGCCAGGCAGCAGGCAACCGAGGTCAGCGGATCGAGCGCGGGCATCCCCGAGGAGGCTGAGGGAGCCAGGAGGCAGCACCGCGGGCGCCGGGGGGAAGGGAGGATCGATGCGCAGGCAGATGTCGGGCTGCAGCGCATCCGCGCGAAGACGACGGGCAGGCAGGCCGGCAAGCCGGGTGGTCGATGATCAGGCAGGGCCGTGACAAGCAAGCTAAGGTGCGAGGCTAGGTAGGGCGCAGCTGCGTCGCGGGCAAACTGCCTCGAACTCTAGCCTAGCCGGCCGGCCTGTTGCTTGCTTTGGCTTGGCTTGCTTCCGCTCGTGCGTGATGGAATGGAGGGTGGCTTGCCTGTCGGGACGGGGCGCACGGCGGCTGCGACGAGGAGAGAGCGAGCAAGCGAGCAAGCAAGCAGATGAATCGAGCGGGAAGAGAGAGGCGGCCAAGGTGGGGCGCAGCCGGTGCGGCGCGGCGCGGAACGGAAGCAAGCAAGCTAAGGTTGGGGCCAGCTAGGCCGGCGGCGTCCGCGCGGTCCTCTTGAATCTTGTTTGCGCCCGAGCCCGAACTCGAGCAGTGGACAGGCAGGCGGGCAGGCGGCCAATCTGGCGCGGGAGGGCTAGGCTGGGGCAAAGGCCTGCTGGGGCTGAGCTCGTCGAGTGCGGATCCAGACGGGCGTCGGCCGTCTCTCGGGGCATCGCCCCCCGGCAGCTCACGGAGCGGGGCCAGCGCCCGCCTGCTTGCTTACGCCTGGCCACATCGAGGGGCCGGCCAGCTCGACTTCATTTGCGCCCAGAGAGGCACGGTCGGATGTCGGTTCGGCCGCGTGCGGGCACCCTCGAAAACGAGGGGGTCCCATGATCGCTCGTCTTCGCTGCAATCGCTCAGGATCGCGGCAATCGTGCGATTTGTGCGACTGGGCCCGAAGAGACAGGCTAGGATCATCGAGACAGATAGAGAGCGACCGGCTGGAAGGGTAGACGGACGGAAGGAGGCGCGAGGCGGCGGCACGCCAGGGTTGCACGTCACGTCTCCGTCACGACTGCTGCTCGAACGTCTGGCGACGGCGACGACGCGCTGCTTTCTCTTCCCGTAGACGTCCCACCGAGGGCCCGCAGCCACTCGACTCGCCGTGTCACCAGATGTCTGCGGCAGCCACGTACGCTAGCCACCATCGACCACACAGCGACTGCGGCGTCGTAGGCCGCCCTTCACGCAGCCGGGCCGTCGCGGCGTCGCAGTCGGCGTCGCGGCGTGGCTCGGCGTAGCCAGCGCGCTGACCCGCGGGACCGAGTCCTTGCGCCCAGCAGAGATCGGCTGGTCCACGGTCGATGCGGTTTTTTCGACTTTCGAGCAGCGAGCGTGCAGCTCGACGGTCCGAGGCGAAGCGGAGGCCGCCTGCGCCCGCACGCGCCGCACCCTTTCGGCCCTCGGCCATGTCCGAGCAGCAGCCACGGATCAGACGAGTGTGTCGCCACACACACACGAGGCAAGGCAGGGCAGGGCTGTGGTGTCGTATTCGGGGTAGCTGCGGCATCTCGGTCTCGGTCTAGTCCTCCATCTCGTCGTCGAGCGCCTCCTTGGCTTTTCGGATCGCCTCCTGCAGCGGCGAGGGGCGAGAGGGGCCGATCAGAAGCGGAAGGTCAGCAAAGGCCTCGCCTGCAGGACATGGGCGCAGTCAACGAGTCCATGGCCACAACGCACCTTCTTGAGCTCCTCTGGCACAAACTCGTGGCGGCCCTTGCTCTCCGGGCCGATCCACGACAGCTCGAGTTCAAAGTCCTTGTCCTTGGCGTCGTCGTGGACCTTGAAGATGCTGCCGACGGGACGGTGGAGGCGGCGTGTGAGAACAAGGGGGCAGGGGGCGGGGTGGGCGTCAGCGTCATCAAGCTGGCAGGGCTCGGCAAGAGCATCAGCGGCAAGGCGCGGCGAGCACTCACATCTTGGCCGCCTCGTCGACGGCTTGCGTCAGGTCGAGGTTGTCCAGGTCGAGCTTCTCGATCTCGGTCTTGGCGAGCTGCTTGCCCTTTCCAATGGCGCAGCCGTTGTAGCCCCAGAAGACGCCCGAAGGCTCAATCATAAAGATCTGTGGCCCTCTCGAGTCGTCGATGCCGGCAAAGATGGTCGAGATGCCAAAGGGCCGCACCGACGAGTAGAGGGTGAAGGCCTGGATGTACATCGACACTCGATCGGCGAGCGCCTGCAGAGGGGGCGGCGAAAAGATGGATCCGAAGTGTAAGCCGAGGCAGTCTGCGAGCCAGCTCGAGGCAGTAGCGGCTGCTCTGGCTGCTCACCTTGAGCGGGGCCGGGTAGCGGTACGTGTCGCGGTGGTTGACGGCCTCGTCGCGCGCCCTGGAGGCAATGTGCTTGCCGTCGGCGATGAGGCCGGCCGACGTCTGCGTCGCAGCGGCAGAGACAGCCGGGAAGGCAGATCAGTCGTGACAAAGGGCGGCACGTCAGCACGGTTGGCCGATGGCCGTCGGCCTTGCATGGTCGGGTCGTGGGTGAGGGAGGGGCTCTGGGCTCACCATGCCGATGTGGCGGTCGATGTTGAAGATCCTCGAGTTGGAGCCTGGCACTAATAGCTTGGACTGTACGAGCTTCTCGACGGCGATGACGACGCCCGTCTTAGTCTTGATGGCGATGGCGGTGCCGGCGTTCTCGACGGCCTTGGCGGCGTACTCGATCTGCCGTCGTCGGGAGGGAGGGCGACGAGAGCAGAGTCAGCGTCAGCATCCCAGGACTAGAGAGGGAGAGATTCTAGCCCATGGCGAGGCGCGAGGCAAGCGGGCCTACCTGGAAGATGCGGCCGTCGGGCGAGTAGGTGCTGGCCGAGAGGTCGTAGCCGGTGCCCTGGGACGCCATCTTGGGCGGCTAGGTCGAGGCGGGAGGGGCTGGGGCAGAGGGGTCGCTGCGGCTGGTGAAAGGGTTGGAGCTGTCGTCGGTGGAGTGCGAGGTGGGCAGCGAGCAGCGAGCAGCGGAGCAGGAGGTACAGGCGACAAGGAAGGAGGGGATGGTGGGAGGAGCGGTGATGAGGGGCGGGCAAGGGCGGGGCGAGGCAGGGTGTTGGAAGCGGGCCCACTCGCTGCGCCTCGCTGTGGAGGGGGCCAGGGACGACGCGCAGGCCAACTCGGCGGCGGCGGCGGCGGCGGCGGCGGCGATCACAAGCCCTCTTGTTGCCGGCCGAATAATCAGCCCGCCCCCGACTCTCCGCCCAGCTGCAGGCACCAGGAAGAGGAGGCGAGAGCACTCCCGAGTGCCACGAGCAAAGGCCAACCACCACCACCATCTCGTCCTTCCGTCCCCGACGCCCTCTCGCTCGCTGCTTGCACCGCACCCCACCACCTCACCTCCTCCTCGCCCGCATCGGCACCACCACCACCAACACCGCTTCCTCCTCTGGCCGCCGCTGCAGCTCGCAGACGGCCCTTGTGCGCCAGTCCGGTTTGCAGCAGAGTCGCACCCGGTGCCATTCGGCATCCAGCTCGACATCCGGTCCTGGCCCCTCGCACGGCCGGCCTGCTGATCCCGAGCCGCCGCCGCCATCAAGATGACGCACCAGCTACCGCCCAACCTCATCCGCCTTTTCACCTCGCGGCCACCGCTGCCGTACACTCCGCCGCTGCCCGGCGACCAGGACCCCAACGACCCGCCGCAGCCAAAGGACCGTGATGAGATCTCCAACCGCAAAAAGGTGCGGCCCCTCGACGGCGTCGCCGCCTTCCTCGAGAGGGTCAAGCAGGAGGCCGCCGACCGCGGAGAGGCGACCGACGACATCGACGAGCAGGGCCAAGCCCAGCAGTTCACCCACGCCAAAATCACCCTCGCAGAGATGGCAAAGGAGGAAAAGAAGCGCAAAAAGGAGCAGGAGAAGAAGGAGGGGTTAGAAAAGTGTGAGCACCAGCGCCGTCGGTGGCGAGCCGCACGCGCGCATCGCCGCCCACCGCCGCCTGTCCTCTCGCTCACCGACCGTTCCGTTCCCCCTTTTCCCGCCGCCTCGTCGACGCAGACGACCCCAACAAGGACCCGGAAGCCATCGGCGACCCATTCAAGACCCTATTCCTGGCGCGGTTGGTGAGTCGCCGCTGACGAGCCGTTGGGATGCCTGCGACGTCTTGCTGACCCGACCGCTCGACCTCGCTCGCCCCCCCCCCCCCTTCAACAGTCGTACGACACCACCGAAAAGGACCTCCACCGCGAGTTTGACATGTACGGCCCCATCGAGCGCATCCGCCTCGTGCGGGACAAGGAGGGCAAGAGCCGGGGTTACGCGTTTGTGCTCTACGAGCGCGAGCGCGACATGCGCGCCGCCTACAAGGACGCCGAGGGGCTCAAGATCAACGGGCGCAGGATCATGGTCGACGTCGAGCGCGGGCGCGCCGTCAAGGACTGGAAGCCCACGCGCCTCGGCGGCGGCCTCGGCGGGCTGACGCGGAAGCCCAAGAAAGCCGAGGAGCCCGAG
>NW_006920882.1:706598-709134 GCF_000417875.1 Pseudozyma flocculosa PF-1
GGCGGCGGCGGCTTTGGTGGGCCGCCAAGAGGCGGCTTCGGCGGCGGCGGCAGCGGCGGCGGTCCACCAAGAGGGTACGGTGGTCCTCCTGGTCCGCCCGGCGGCGGTCCACCCGGCTACGGCGCAGGGCCACCGCCAGGGTCAAGAGGCGGCTACGGCGGCGGCTACGGCGGTGGAGGAGGAGGATACGACGATGGACCGCCGGCCAAACGCGGTCGATACTAGCGCTTGCCTGGCGATCCCCGTCTCCGTCCCCGTCCCTCGGCGCCACGAAGCCAGCGATCCTCATCATCTCTCCTGCCGATCGACGCGCGGCATCCGGCCACCCATCGTCGTCAGCACCTTGTACTTTTAGCAGCGTGAGTCGGCCCCATGCTAGCATCTTGCACCTCGCCTCTGCAAAGCCGGAACTCGGGCGAACAGACGACGGTTGCCCTCGGCGACGTTATCCGTGTAGGTCCTGGCCGGCCTCAGTCGACCTGGTGAGCTCAGCGCGGTAGGTCTCGGACCGGGGCGGGGCGGGTGGGTGTGGGCCGTGATTGCGGTGCATGGCACGTTGCTGGTCTGGCCTGGTCTGACCGTGGGATGACGAGGACAGGATGCGGCGCGGGAGAGGTGGGGATGCTGGTGTCGGTTCGAGGAGGCAGGAGGCGGGCCGGGAAGGAGAGATGACCTGCTAGTCAGTTGGTACAGCTCGACTTTGGAGGGCAACGCAGCTTGTCTCGATGTGAGCGAGCGGCGAGATAGCCGGCAGCGGAGGTAGGGTAGGGTAGGCTAACCCCCCTCGCCTCGACGTGCTTATACATACCTTCCCCGCCCTCGGCCCGCTGTCAGTCAGACCACCAACGAGATGGCTGGCTGGAAAGGCCGCTCGACTCCCTTCGTTGCGTTCCAAGGAGCTCGATCGATGCCTCGGCGAATCCGAGCTGGGACTGGACCGAGCTCCAGCCGAAGGCGAGAGCTTATCCACGCTCGCAAGCGCGGTGGTAGGTCTTGGTCGGGGCGTCGGAGGCTGCGCCGGCGTCGTTGGGTGGGAAGGTGGGGCTGCCAACCTTAGCTTGCTTGTCGGTTCGAAGCGAGGCGGAGCGGGCTAGGGTCGGGTCGCATCGGATCGGATCGGATCGTCGGCCCATCCGATGAGGTGGGGTGGGAAGGAGCGAAGACGTACGGCGATGAGCAGCGAGAGAGGAGGCTAGGGGCGCCGCCGCCACCGCCGCCGCCGCCGCTGGTCGAGGGGCAGCCAGCAAGGCAGCCGCGGGACCAGGCCTCGATCGAGATCGAGGGGGAAGCGAGAAAGACATCGTCATGGTATTATCGCGCGCGCGCAGGCAGACTTGCAGATAAACGAGGCCGAGGCCAAAGGCGGGGGGAGAGGGGAGAGGGGAGGGGGGAGGGGATCTTGACCGAAAGAGCCAGGACCAAGGAGAGGAGAGGAGGACGAGGAAGAGGAGCATGCCAATCGTACCGAGCGAGTGCCGGCGTACGACGAGGAGACGAGGATACGAGGTAGAGCAGCGGGTGCGGGGCCAGTACGAACGCATGGACCGGAGCGAGGCGGCGGCATCGGGGGGCAAGAGGCGCGAGCAAGACAGAGACGGAAACGGGGACGGAGACGGATCATACACTACAACGGATCGAGCGACCCAGGGAATACACGAGACGGGGCGCACGAGGTCGAAGGGCCGGGCTCGGTGCGACGACCCCAGACCCATGAGGGTGTGAAGAGGGAGAGGGAGCATGCAGCAGTAGTCAAGGGCGGACTGGAGGAGGGAGGGGGGGGGGGCAATAAGGGAACCGGTGACGTTTTGCAGAGGCGCAAAGGCCCACTGCGGACCCGTGGGGAGCAGGAGGATGCAAAGGTTGGACCGAGGTCTAGCACGAGGACGAGGACGAGGACAGCACGGGGCCAGGGGCCAGGGGCGACGGCGACGGCGACGGCAAGGGCGGAGAGCGCGACTTTCGATGGCTCGACGGCTTGCTCGCTCGCTCGCTCGCCGCATCGCCGCATCAGCCGATCCGCCGCCGTTGCGCCTCGAGCCAGGCTTGGTGCTCGTTGTTGAAGTGGTGGTGCGGCCCGGGAATGTCGCCCTGCTCGTGGCCAAAGTGGCCGCCGCCGGCGCCCATGACGGCGGCAAAGGGCTGTCCCGCCTCGAGCTGCGCCGCCTTTTCGCCGCACTCCTTTTCGACGCGCCAGTGCCGCCGGAGGGCGTCGCTGCGCGGGAAGCCCTTGCCGCAGATCTCGCAGATGTAGGGCTTGTCGCCCGAGTGGACGCGGGCGTGGCGCTCCAGGTCGTGCTTGCGCGAAAAGGCGCGCGGGCACACGGCGCACGCGAACGGCTTCATCTGCGAGTGCGACCGCAGGTGCGCCTTGAGGTTGTACGACCGGTTCTTGGCAAACGTCTTGTTGCAGTTCGGGTACGGGCATCGGGCGATGCCCTCGGCATCGATGCTGGCGTCCATGGCATCGCCCAGCACGTTGATCATCTCGTTGGGGTGGCCGTGGATGCCGTGGCCGCCGAGGTAGTGGCCGCCGACG
>NW_006920882.1:709941-725979 GCF_000417875.1 Pseudozyma flocculosa PF-1
CCCAGGCGCCGGATGGGCTTCGCTGATCGGCCGCTCTCCGCCAGGCGTCGATTGCGGACCGGCGTAGGGTGGTGGCGGGCGGCGCTGCGCCTCGGCCGACCGATCCGCGGCGCCAGGCAAGGTGCCGTCGATCTGCGTGTCCGGGTGACCCGCTGCGCGCAGGGAGCCGTGCTCGTCGGGCTGGTCAAAGGCGGTGGCTTGGTAGAGGTAGTCGGTCTGGAACGCCTGCTCGTTGCTCTGGTCGGTCGACGACGACCAGAGGGCGAGGTCGTTGGCATTGCCGCCAAGCAGCGGCGTGCCGTCCGGGCCCAGCCCGAGCGCAGTCTCTGCGAAGCCGTCGCCGAACACCTGCGGCGCATCGAACACGTTGACGCGAGTGTGCGTGGACTGGAGGGAGTGAGGCAGGGCAGAAGCGCGCGACGGATCGGGACGGCGGAGGCGTCAGCCACCGGTTCCAGAAGACGTTGTGGAGCACAGGCGGACGGAGGCGCCTCGGGCATGCCGGCCACTCACATATTCGTACTCGGGCGCCTCGTCGAGGAGCGACGCCGGCAACTCCGGGAAGCTGAGGGTCGAGTCGGCAAGATCGCTCCGGAGCCCGTTCGAAGACGCCGGATGGGGGTAGCCGAGCATCGTGGCCGACGACGAGGTGAGGTCGCCGTCGAAATCGGCGGCGGGATAGGTGGGGCCGTCGGGCGGGCACGAGTTGGTCTCCATGGGCGCCACGTGGTCCTGCGCCATGAAGCGGAACATGGCCTCGGTGGGCCTGCCCGCCAGCGATGCGGGCTCGCCGTAGTGCGCGCCGTAGACCGAGTCGCCGACGTCCTTTGGCTGTTGCTGTTGAAACGACGCAGACGTCGCCCGCGACGGGTCGTTGTAGGAATGGTCAAGGTCTTGAGACATTCCTGGGAAGTGGGCGGTGCGAGGCGTCTGTAGCAGCGTGGTCATCGCAGTCGGTTCGATCGTCGAGTCGAGGCCGGGCGGAGTCGACCGTGCTATCGCGTCCGTGTCGAGGCAGCGACGTGTGAATGGGATGGGATGGGAAAGGCCGTGTCAGTCAAGAGAGGACTCATCGGGAATGGGAGCGCGGGACCGCCGGCGTCGACCCACCAGAGCTGCTTGAGGAAGGTGGGCAAAGGCCGGTTGCCTCGAGATGGATGTCGTCGACGGGAACTCGGCGGACACTGCGGTCTTGGCGACAGAGGTGGTGCAGGGGGCGTCGGAGAGGCTGGCGGGGCGTTGAGCGGGCTGGGCAGCGGGAGGGTCCGAAAGGCGCAGGAAGATGCTCAAGACCAGGGAGGGATCGCTTTATAGAGGTGCTGTATGGCGGCGGCGGCGTCGGCGGCGTCGGCGGCGGCGATGGGCGGGCGCAGCAATGGCAAGTCGGCACGGTGACGGGATCGGTCGGACCGATCGACGGGCACGCACGCAGATGCGGGTGGGAGTGCACTCGTGCCTCTTGTGATCCGAGCCAAGGGGCGACCTCGTCGTGGGGGAGGGATCAGGGCGAGGGCCACTGGGTGGCTCTAAGGGCAAGATGGGTGCAGGAGGGCTGAAGGGGGACCGCGGGCGCCGTCTAGGGCGGTGATGACGGGCGAGTCCTAAAGTAGGCGAATCGGGCCTGAGCGCCGTCCAGCGAGCGGGCGGGTCGAGTGCCTTGCTTGGCGTCGACGCCGGCGGATAGCTCGCAGTGGGGACCTGTCGGTCTGACGTGCAGGCCGAGGCGAAACGCAACGAGCTTGATGACCGGTGTACGCAGCGGCGGCGGGCCAACCTCGGTGCTGGATCAAGAGCACGAGGGACGAGGTGGACGACAGGAGACGGTGGCGGTGGCCGGAGCGCAGAGGCAGAGGAAGCGATAGGCTGCCGGGGCTGCGGTAGAAAGAGGGTTGGTTGCAAGTTGTGCCTCGGCGAAACGAGACGGCCTGCACAGGGTGGGTGGGGTGTGCGACGACGTGGACGTGTCTATGACGTGGCACGGACCGATGCTGGCCGGCCTCGAGGATGCAAACGGCGGCGGGTAGTCTGAGCAGGCGTGCGTGCTGCTGACCTGCCTCCGGACGGTTAGAGGAGGGCGAGGGCGATTTCGAGTCGGTGGGCGTCGCCGGAGAGGGCCGAGATGAAGTCGAGCGCGGCAGAGGGAGCAGTGCGTGCGTGCGTGCGCGTCGTCGGCTGTCGTCCCGAGATGCGGGCAGCAGTGCTGGAGTGGCGTTCGATCGAGTTGCTCCGGGAGCGTCCACGGCCAAAGGCGGGCAGGACAAGCAAGCAAGCGAGACCAGTGTTGCGCTCGGCGCTTTGTTTGGGCGCGCGGGCGGGCAATCGAGCGTTCGAGCGGGCTGGCGGGCGGATCAGCCGGTCGAGGTGTGGATGTTGAAAGCTGAAAGCGGACGACGACGATAGCGAGCAAGGGCGAGAGGCTGGCTGCGACTATAGACTACTGTATGTGTGGCTGGCGCCGTCGAAGTCGGGCGATGACAGCTGCTGACCTGACGGGATCTCGTTACGAGGCGGCCTCGGGCGGGCGGTAATGAAGTGAGATGAGGTGAGAGTGGACGGTGGCCGGCGGAGGGCGGAGGGCGGAGGGCGAAGCCGATACGAGGCTAGGTCGACCGGGAATGGTTGACGAGGTGGGTGAAGTAGGCAAGGGACGGGGCGCGGCGTGATGATGGGAGGAGGAGACGAGGGTGAGGGAAGGGGGGAGGACGGAGCGGGCCGACGAAGCCAGCGCCGGCTATGTAGAAGAGGGCGAGGTGGGCGACGAGGAGCTGGGCGTCGAAGGCCGGCCGCGATTGTTCTGCAGCAAAAGCAGACAGGCCGGCAGAAGGCAGCCAGGGAGGCGCGGAGGGTTCCGTCTACGCTGCGCTGTGCCTTGACCGCTGCTGGCGAGGATGGCGGAAGGGTAGCGAGGTGGCGACGAGGCGCTCTGCCCTGCCCTGCCTGCTGCTAGCTGTAGCTGCCCGCTGTGTTGCGTGCTGGCCGACTACGGAGCGTGTAGGTACGCGAGACGAGGCCCGGCCACAGGGCAGGGCAGGTGAGCTACCGTAGCAGGATGGGCTAGGCTAGGCAAGGCTAGGGTCGCTGGCCGACGGACGGACCGAGACAGGCAGCAGCAGCAGCAGCAGACAGGTGGTTTGGTTGATCGCTGCTGCAGGCCGCTTGCTGACTTGGGGCTCTATTGTGACCGAGATTGGAGAATACGGGCTGTCATGCAGGGTCGATGAAGGCCAAGAAAGTGGCGGGTCAGGCCAGACCAGGGCGGGCGGGCGAGGCCGGGCGGGCGAGCGGGAAGTCGTCGGGACTGGGCCGAGAGGGACCAGGGCGAAGGCAGGAGCGAGGGCGAGGGCGAGGGCGAGATGGTGGTGTGTGTCAGGAAGCTGGGGGGGTCGCGACGACGAGACGAAAGAATCTGGGCCAGGCCTGCTGGCTAGCGAGCAGGGGCAGGCTAGGAGACAGCAGACAAGCGGACAGCCAGGCCAGCCCAGGCCAGGCTAGGGTGGCCTGGTGCGCTCCAATTTGCCGCTCCACCGGCTTGGACCGGCCAGCTCAGCCTCGCCCCTTCCTCCCGGGTGCGCCTCTGGCCTGCCCTCGACGGCGTGCTATGGTGCAGCCTCGTCGGACGCCTTCTTCCTGGGTTCAGGCAGGCTAGAGGTCGACGTCGCCGTCGTCGTCGTCGTCGTCGTCGTCGCTTCGCCGCCGTCGAACGTGCTGGCTGGCTGGCCGCCTTCTGCTGCTGTCTCCCTGCTGCTGCTGCTGCTGCCGCCGCCGCCGGCCTCCTGTACGCAGATGCACCTTCGCCGAGACCTCGCCAGCCAGCCTGGCAAGCGAAGGAGGGCAGCAGAGCAGCTCCGAGATGACCAGCAAACGACGCACGGGCTGTCGGTCGAGGCAGGCAAGGGGCCGAGGAGCAGATCAGATGGAGCGAGGGGATCTCCGGCCTGCGCCAGGATGGCCAGCAGCAGGCAGGCAGTCGGGTGGCATGCGTACGTGGGTGGGCCCTGCCTGCCTGCCTGCCTGCCTGCCTGCGTCCGCCTGTTTGGATTTTCCATCTGCGCTGCCAGGCAGGCAGGCCAGGCCATGCTGCTGGCCCCGCGCGCGCCCGCCCCTGTCTGCTGCTGCTGATGCCTGCCGGCTGCTCGCCGATCCGATCTCCGAGCGGAGCCATCTGCGTGCTTGGCTCCACCCGCTCTCTGCTCGACGACGACGGCGGCGATGCCTCGCCGAGGCTCTCCCTGCAGGCAGGCTGGCCTTGCAACGAGGAAAAGGTGGCGGGGCCGGGTCAAGCTCTCTAGGTCAGGCCATCGGCACCGCGCACCTTCGCCGTCGTCGTTTGCTTGCTTGCTTGCAGCTGGCTTGCTCGTCGTCTCGCCTTTCTGCCGTACCGCTCCAGCGAGGCAGGAGGCGGGAGGCGGGAGGCGACCGGCATGGATCTAGAAAGAGGCCGGGCCAAGCCGCCCAGGTTTCCTTCCAGCTGGCAGGCGGATGCCGCAAGCTGAGTGCGGGTCCAGGACGACCGACAGACAGAAGACGTGCGACGGAGCATCGACGAACGAGCACGACGACGGCACAAAGAGATAGAGAGAGAAGCAAGCTTGCGTCGGCCGGGGCCAGACGGGCGAGCCGGAGCCCGACCCACGGCGGTGGTGGCGAGAGGTCACGTCGCCTCGAGCGGGCAGAGCAAGCCAGCCAGCAGCGGCGGCTGCCCGACGGTGCGGGCCTGCGAGGCAGGCGTGGTGCCCTAGCCTGTCCAGCTGCCTGGCTGCCTGGCTGCCTGCCCGCCTGGCTCGAACTTGGGCGCAAGCAAATTGGGCGCGTTTGGCTGCAACCGCCGACATGCCAGCGCGCCGCCTGCTGGCAGCCTGCCTGCCTGCCCGGCCAGCTCGCCTAGCGCCCGGATGAGGCGTTTTGGCGTCGGACAAGTGCGCCCGCGCCGAAGCCCTGCTGCTGGCCCGCTGGCCTGCGGCCGACTACGCTCGTTTGTGGGCCGGCCTCTCGATTTTGCCGCCACGCCGCTGCCTGCCAGAGGCCAGGCCAGGCCAGGCCTCCTCCGCGCGTCGCGGCCAGAGCACGGCACTCTGAATGCCTGCGGATCTCAGGACAAAAGAGCGGCCACCCAGCAGCAGCTCGGATAGCAAGAACGAAGCCGGGTCGAGTCGATGCGAGATGCGAGGCCATGGCGAGGCAGGCAAGACGTACGACACGTACGTACATGCGATGGGCCGGATTGAGCGAGTGTGGTAGCGCGCCGTCGTCGCCGTCAGGTCGCGCGCAGCAGCAGCCGCAGCACCGGCGGCAGCAAGCAGAGTGGCGACATCCCGTCCTGTCCTGTCCTGGCCTGGCCTGGTCTGGCTCGACGAGGTGTCGTTACGCGACCAAGGTCGCTTGTAGTCGCTCCTCGCTGCTGCCTAGCTCGCTCGCGATACGCTCCACCAGGCTTGGAGCGCGCGCGTCGTCGTGAAAGGCGATATCGACTCGGTGGTCGATGCCACCTCACGTCGGCTCGCTTCAGCTCGCGGCTCCAGCGAGAAGATATCGTCTTGTCCCCCTGCATCCGGCGCACCACTTAACGTCGTCGTCGTCCATGCGGAGCCGCCATCTCTTGACTTGTTGGCTCCGCGGAAAGGCGGCGTCGTGCGTGGCTCGTCGGAAGTCGACGCGTCCGTCGCTGCTCGCCTGCGGCTACCGCGTACCGGGTCCTGTCGACCGGCTTTGTGGCACTGTATGTCGATAGCGTGAGATCCGGGGCGATCAAACCCCTACTGTGCCTACACGCTATCGCAATCAGATTGACGAGAGAGAGATTGGACGTCTCCTCGCGCCCGTGTACCTCGCAAAAAGCTCCGCGGGCGGGGAGGAGGGGCGGTCGGGCAAGAGGGATAGCGGGGGTGGCGGCAGGGGCGGCGGCTGAGCCGGAGGCGGAGGCGAGCTAGGGGACAGGAAGAGGTAGAGTAGTGGTGCAGCAACGTGCTTCGAGAGCCGGCACCGACGGCGAGGTAGGTAAGTACTGACACCTCGAGCCGGCGCCATGACAGGCGGGTCCAAGAGGTCGCTACCGGCGTTCTGGGCCACCCCCGAGCACTCCGCGGAGTCGTCGACGATCAATCAAGCGGATCTACACCCACGCTTTCCGCTGGTTAAGGCTCCAGATGGGCGGCTGAGGGAGCAGAGTGGTGCTTAGCGTGGACAGGTCGCTGCCGTACCGACACCGAGAGAGAGAGAGAGAGGAGGAGGAGGAGAGAGGAGGGAGGGAGGAAGAAGACTCCGCCCAATCAACCGATAGAGGAGCAATATTCGCCACCGGAATTGTTCGTATGGCGTCCTAGCGTGGGACGGCGTGGCGCGGAATGGCAGGGGAGGCTCGGCATGGCCTGACCTGGCCTGGCCTTGCCGGGGGGGTTTCGGCACGAGGCCGCGGCTGAGACACCCAAGACTCCTCTATATCTTGCTTGCTTGCTTGCTGCTGCTGCTGCTGCTGATGATGATGATGAGCCAGATGAGCCACTCCAAACCTAAACGCGCAAACATCCCGAGCGAGGCGGCTCGATTCAGCCCAGGGCCGGCCCCTGCTACGGTCAGTCAGGTGGCGGCTGCCGCCCATGACTCTGCCAGGTACCGGTACCGGTTCCCGCCACTCACACTCTGTACGTTACTGTATGTACGTGCCGGCACCGGCCAATATGGTCTGCACGTCCGCGATAGCGCTGAAGGCTTTTTACCCGCCTCAGACCCATCAGCCGCCGCCGCCGCCGCTATCGAGTGCCTCGGCGCTATAGATGTTGGATGTCCGCGGCCTTGGCCGGTGGTCTCTTGAGTCGTGCCGGCATCGTCCAAGACGTCTTGGTGAGGACACGCAGCCTTGACGGCGCTGCGCAGCAGAGGTGCGCCCGCTGACGAGACCGCCGTCAGTCATGGTTGGCAAAGTGTACGTCTGGTCTGATCCATCTCGGAGAAGCAGCTGGCGCGTAGCATGCCGTAGAGGGGGCACCTTGGCCACGCCTCGCACGCACCGTCCAAAGCAAGTGCCGAACCGCACCAAGAGGCAAGTGTCGGCTTGCCCGGCGAGGCTGAGCAAGAACGGTCCGCGACCATGCCAGATCGGACGCGCTGGCGGCGGCGGCGGCGGCGGCGGCGGCGGCGGAGAGGAAATAGAACAAGGTAGTCTGACGAGTGCAGGCCAAAGAGTAGAGCGTGCTGGAAGCCGCCACGGAGGTCGGTCCGGGAGCGTCGGAAGCGGCCACCTCTTTCCGTCGAGAGAAGCCGGACCGCCACTCGATTTCGCCGACAATCTACCGATACGACGGCAGAGACGAGCAGCCAACCAGGTGGGCCGGCACGACAGGCGGAGGCGGAGGCGCAGGTGACCAAGGGCGTCAGGGCAGGTGGTCGTCGGGGGCGAGGTAGAGTTTGCGATATAGTAGTGGATTCAATCGATCCACATGCCAAATGGCGGGCTGGGCTGGGCTGGGCCTGGCCAGGCCAGGGCGGCCGTGACGAGCCGGCGTGACGCAGGCGGGGATGAAAATCTCGTCTCGCCGGTCGCGCAAAGGGCGAGGGCGAGGGCGAGGGCGAGGTCGAGGTCGAGGTCGATGCTGATGACGAGCGGGGCGAGGGTGCGCCGACCATCACGAGTGCCGAGCCGGCAGCTGATCTTCGCCTGCCTGCCTGCCTGCCTGCCTGCCTTTCTCTCTCGCGCGCTCGAGGTTGCTAGAGCGTGCTAGGCCTGTCGGTGGCGGATCGCGAGCGAGCGTCAGGTGCAGGCAGGGTATCAGCGAGGTCAAGTGAGCAGCCCAACCCGGATTCAGTACAGTAAGTACTAGTCAGGCCGTGGCCCCGCTTGCCTGGTTCAGACCACCACCAGGGATGCGGTGGCGTGCAGGAGCAGGTACGGCCGTCGATCCATCGGGCGTTGCCTTCTGTTTGCGTCGAAGCCCACTACGGGCGAACGACAGGCGGGTTCCATGCGCAGGCGCTCCTCGAACGAACCCAGCCTCGTCGTAGTCCGCCTACCTGCCGACTAACCAAGGCGGGTTTTGTTTGGGCGTTGCAGATAGAGCCAGACTTGGCGCGGGGACCGGCAGGCCAGGGACGGGCGGCCACCCTACCGAGGTACCGGTCGGTACGGTACTGCATACAGAGTACAGTAGTACTCATCTGTCGGGGCGGCCAAGTTGAGGCTGGATCCGGTGGCGCAATGAAACACCACTCCGGTTCGATTGATCATCACGTCCCCCGTAGCGTGGGGAATGGTGGCAAGCGAGGGTCGTACTGCCAGGCAAGGCCGGCCGGGCGGCGTGCGGCGAATCGCGCGCGGTGCCGTGCACCTGTGGGGGTCGCCAAGGGGCTCCTTGGACGCCGTCCGACCCCATGGTGGCATCAGTGGGGCCGAATGGATGGGTGGCCCCTTGCGAGGAGTCCCCGAGTGTCGGAGGAGACGCCTTGGCGGTAGCGAGCGGCCACGACACGATCTGGTGGTTGGCCGCAGGTGGTCTGGACCTGGGCCTGCCTGTACCATCTCTGCGCGTCGAAGATCATCGTCCGCCGTCGGATGCACTTCCATGCTGCCGTATGCACATGTGCGCGGCCGAAGACCATCTCGTCGCCACCGCCTCCCCTAAGTCCGCGTCGCCGCTGGTCCAGAAGCGCCTGCGGCTGCCGACACCTCGGGCTCCGAAGCAAGAGGCTAGGTAGGTGGGATCTGGGCGGCCAAAGTAGATACCTCTGGTAGCGTGTGAAGTGGCGGCCACTTCGGTGACCTGCCAAGCTCGACGTGCAGTCAAGCGAACCCGTCACCCAACGCTGAGATTGAAACCCGCTCGGGAACCGACGAGGTGCAAGGATGGCGACAGGGAGGAGGTCCGCAACTTGCTCGAGGGTGGTGTCGGCGGGACCCGCCTTCTGTCATAGGTTCAGGTGGCCTCCGAGCCATCATCGGACAGCCCCCGCCAACATCCAAGATCGGCGGATCCGACTGGTGCGCTGATGGCTGCCGGTATCGGCGGTCGGCGGTCGGCGGGACCGGCAAGTCGAGCTGCTGTGCGATCCGCCCACCACCACGCGTGGATCCTGCCACCATCCCCATCGACCCCATCGACGCACGACGAGCAAGCCGTTGCACTGGTCCTCGACTCGACTGCCGGCCGGCATCTCTCCTTTCGGACAAGGCCGTCGGCGCAGCACGGCAACGGCAGGGAGGAGCACGCCGACCGTCTCGGGATGCCGTCAGTGTCCGGAACAGCCTAGCCTATGTGGTCCGTTGACCCGTCGAGGCCGCGGTACGAGCAACCCGCCGCATACCCACCGACAAGATCCGCGAAGCCGCAGCAAGGGATCCCCCTGCCGCACTGCCACCCGCTGTATGTATGTAGGGACGGAGGAACGTACGTACGTACGTACGTACGTACGTACTGGCGTCGGCTTACTCACTGTGCTCACTGTATGCGCGCGGCCGACAATCTGGCAGGATCGCGGATCGGTCAAGCTGCCGCTGCTGCTAATGCAGTCTCGGGATGGCCGGCCAGCCAACGTCCCAGCTCGCTCGCCGGGTCGTCGAGGACGTTCTCGTCCTCGTCGCGGCTCGCTGTCCATTGTCCCTTGTCGCCTGTCCTCGCTCTCAAGTCGCGACGCCAGGGAGGGGCGGATGGAGGCCGATCAGAAGCAAGCAGGCAGGCTTGTGTGTCACCGGCGTGCGGGCGGCATCGCAGCTGCATGGCGGGCCCATTGATCTGTCGCCCTTGCGCAGCGGCTCGCCCTTCGTCGTGCCGCCACACGAGCCAGGTTCCGCAGCTTGCCGGCCAGAGGTACCGCTACGCAAGGTCTTCGATGATGCTGGGTTTGGCCGGCTGCCTGCTTGCCGGCCGGGCCCGCGCCGGATGACTCTGCTCGCATCACGCTGGCGCCCGACGAGCCCGCGTTCCTCCGTGAGGTGTTTGTGCGTGCGTGCGTGCGTGCGTGCGTGCGTGTGTGCAAGCATGGTTCGAGAACGACGCAGCCTCGTCGTTCCGACAGAGCACCGTACGTCCGGTAACGCCACCCGCGCCGCCGCGCGAGGGGTGCCAGGCAGCATTCAGGAAGAGTCCGCCTCCGCAGCAGGCAGGGTCTTTTGCTCCGACATGACCGGCCAACGCGCGCTGACCGACGTACAGTACTGTACTGTAGGTGCATGCTCTCTGGCGTCGAGACTCGACAGAGAGCCGGAGCGATCCCGTGCGGTTTTCCCGTTGTACGTAAGTCGGTACCGCCTGCGTGTGTCATGCGTCGCAGCGGGCGTTGGGGGACCCGAGAAGGCGTCAATGGAGATAGGCGGGCGGGGTGGCCCTTCATCGCGAGAGCAAGGCCGGGTCGGGCTGCCAGGTCGGGCAGCGCCGTCCGGAGCTCCGCTGCCGTTCCCAGGACGTACTCGCCGCGCTTGGGCGATACGACGCTGCCGGCCCTTTGTCGTCGACGTCGTCGTAGTCGAGCGAGGCTGAAAGAGGCGAAGGGAGTGGCCGAAGCGAAGAGTGCTGGCTCCCGGCGTGCTGTACGTAACCCGAACCGTGCCGACGACCGCAGAGCGAGAGAGAGAGAGGGAGAGGGAGAGCAGGAAGATGGCGCTGGCGCACGGACTGGAAGAAAGGAAAGGCAGGCCAGGCCAGGCAGGAAGGGGCGGCGCGGCGTTCTTTTTTCGCTTCTTTCGACGTGACAGACGCCGCAACCACGAAGCTCCGCAAGGCTCTCTCTCTCTCTTTGCTGGCTGGCCCGCGTGATGTACTGCTTCCGCCTTCTTCGACGACCTGGCTCCACCCACGATCCCTTCGGCCTCCGGACGGACGGCGTTTGCACCTCGCACGGCGTGTAGGTGCTGTGGAGCTCACCTGCGCGCGAAGCCGACCTCGTCGAATCTATGTATGTGCGTGTGCGTGCACGAAGACGAACGCGCATGCCTCTGGGTCCCGCCCGCCTGCCCGCGTCTCGTCTTGGCTGCGTTGCCGGGATGGGTGGCGGAGCGAAGAGAAGAGAAGGGCATGCTGGCTGGAGATGCGACCGTGCCAACGTAGGTGTGTAGGTACGTACATACGGCGAACAGCGGCAGCGGCTTCCATGGGTCGGCCAATTCGTCGAGCGTCGAACGTCGAACTTCGACGTCGTCCAGCGAGAGGCTCGAATGGAGCGCCGTTCCGGTCATCCATCTCTTCTCGGCATGCATCGTCGGGCTGCCGTACAGTACATGCTCTGTGGGCGCACGATACTTCTGTACTTACTCCTGCTCCTGCAGCACGGTTTCGATGTCGGATTGTCCTTGATCCTGGGTACGCTCCGCTCCGCTTCGCTTGATCGTCGTCGTCGACGTCGACGTCGCTCCAAACACGGGCTGGGTGGCTGCGCCTGCCTGTACGTCGCATGATGGTTTCCCAAGCTGTGCTGTCTGTCTGCAGGGCAGTGCGTCGAACGTACTCTGCGCTAGACCTAGCCGGCCCCGTCTGTAGCGCCATCGACGACAGCGAGCCTGTGCGGTCCCGTCGGCCATGGTCCGCCCTGTTGCTCGCTCCTCTTTTGTGGCGGGCTAGCTGGATCCGGGCCTGGGCGTCGGTGGCACGCAGCGTTGTCAGGGGCAACGCCATCGGAGCCCAAAGGACACGTACTAGGCAGGACAGTGCAGCGCAGCGCGGCGGCCCAGAGCTGGGTTCGCTCCGCCATCCTGCGGCTCAGCCCAGAGATAGTCAGAGAGAGGCCCCAACATCGCGTTCCTCGCCAGGCATGGGCGGATCCTGCAGCCAAGGATCCCTCGTGGTGCAGGCCAGGCAGGTTCGAAGTTCCGGCCCGTCTTGCAGTCGGTGCGGCTGTTCCGTTGGACATCGTAGCAGCCTGCTACAGTACCTACAGGGCATGGACCGTTAGCCAGCAAGTTGCGCAGTGAGCCGGCGGGCCGAGCGTCGTCTAGGGTGCGCAGCGTCCCCTTCGGCGATGGCGATGGACAAAAGACGAGACAGACGGCCAAGCGACGGCACCATCCGACGGCTCACCTTGAGAACTCGGGGCTAGTTGGCTGTTTGTGCATCGCCACCAAAGGCAGAGAGAGAATAAGAATCGTTTGAGCAGACAGCAAGCGTTGGTCGCTTTAGCGGAGCCCTGCGATGGAAGCATGTCGTACCATGTAGGTGGACCGGTGAGGGGAGACCCGCCCGTCGACGCCGGAGATCTCGTGGCCGATCTCGGTGTCGGAGAGCCAACAGCAAAGCAAGCAAACGCCTCGATTGCGCCCTCGCTTGCTGGCGGGTTGCCACGCGCACCAGCTTGCTTGCTTGCCCTTCGATCTGTCGTCTGGCTATGGGGGTCAGACGAGGCCAGGCGAGGCGAGGCGATGCGATGCGATGCTGAGTCGACAATCGACCCCGCCCGACGTTTGTGCACCGCCACATACCCTCGATGGCCTCCCCTCGACTCCAGTCTGGCCCGGACGGTGCGCCGCGCCGCGCCGCGCCGAGCCGAACCGAACCATGAAAGCAGTTCGCGCGATGCTGCAGCGAGGACGTGGATCTTGCAGAGATGAAGCGCTCCCGCCTCGCCTCTCCTCGCCTCGCCCTGCCCTGATCCTCGGTCGTTGATGCCTGTCCATGCTGCAATGGCAGGCGGGCAGACAGGCGGGCAGGAAGACGGAGCGGGAGCGGGCCGAGAAGCCGGACGCCGGGCCGAGTCCGCCTGCCATAAAGTTTCGGCGAGCGCGCAGATGGAAGAGAGGTCTTGCTTGGCCTGGCCTGGCCTCGTCTGGCTTGCGGTCGTGTCACGCAGCTCATTTGGGCGGAGTCAGGGATGAGCGACAGCCCGTCGGGCCCCGTATCGTCGTCTTTCCTGCCGCAGGTATAGAGAGCTCGAGTGGGGGAAAGCAGAGGGAGAGGGGTGGTCCTGGAACCCATGAAGCTGTCGACCGCCGCCTCTCTCGCCGCGTCTTCGTACTGTACAGTAGCGCGCAGCGAAGTCGCCTGAACGTCAGTGCACTCACCTGCCTCTGCTCCATCGCGCATCGTCATCATCCAGTCCCGGGTGGCGCAGCGACGGTACGTAGATGAGCAGAGCACTGCAGCGGAAAAACTGCCGTACGTGTCGGCGCAGCCCACGGTACCCTGGCGCCGTAGCCTGTCTCCGCCCTCGGGTTGATCTCGTTTGCTCGATCTGCTGGAGCAAGCCGTGCCGTGCCGTAGCTTACCTAGCCGGATCGGTGCAGATGATATGGTCGACGCAAGCAAGCTAAGCCTGGAAGGGTGATGCGATCGGTCCGAGATGCGATGGTGGCATCGACTGGTCGAGCTGCGGTCTGTGGCGATGTGGGTCGGCGCATGCGAGCACTGAGGCGGGCGGGCAGCTGTATGTTGGGCTTCCGTCCCGGCTTTTTCTCTCTTCCCTGCCTCGCCGCCGCCGCCGCCGCCGCTGCTGAGGTTCACATGCATGCATGCGATGCACGTCCCATCAGCCACGCCGTCTCACTACTGCCATGCCGTCGCCCCGCCCAGCCGGCCATGTCCGCCTTTGGATCTGTCACCGCGCGTGCCGTCTTCGCCCCCCCAACAAACCCCATCGACAGCGGCAGATCCAGCTTAGCCTGCCGCCTGCTGTTTGGGGAGCGTACCGAAACCGCACCGTGCTCGGCGGGGCGGTGCGGTACGTACGGCCCCAGGTCTTGCCGAACCGAGCCGACGTGTGCTTAAAGTGCCTCGCCATTGAATCACCAGGTCAAGCCACCCGCCGCCCCCCGCCGTGCCACGTATCGGTCCAGACTCGGCGTCGTCGGTCGTGCGCGTGCTGCGTGGGCGCAGTCGCCATCTCCATCGACATCGCCATCAGGCTAGGCTAGGCTAGGCTCGGCATCGCGGCAGCAGCCTTCCCGTCGCAACTGAGCGGGAGTGAGCGTGTCGCGAGCCAGCGCCTGGACCGCACATCTGCGCCACCTGCGCGCCGTCATGGGTCCGACTCTGTGGCGGTACCGTAGCTGAGCTCAAAGACGGCCCGCCCCCCCATCGCACTCCGACCTGCCTGCCTGCCTGCCTGCTGCAACGACAGCGCCAACGGACATTTGCCGGAGCACGTCACAGCCTCGCTCGGTCGCACGGCGCAATCCCGGAGGAGGTGCCGGTACCGGTAGCGACCGTCGCATCGGATAGAAGAGACGGAAGGTGGCCTGGCCTGGCCTGCTGGTGGTATGTCGTATGCTGTATGTATGTGCCTTCAATCGGGGGCGGGCCAACGAGATGGGAGAGAGACGAAAGCGAGGGAGCCGCCGCCGCCGCCGTCGGCCGGCCTAGGCCAGCTCCTCGTTGAACATGCGCCCGATGAGCATCCTCCGGATCTCCTGCGTGCCCGCGCCGACCATGTAGAGGCGCGAGTCCCTCCAGAACCGCGCCACGGGGTAGTCTGTCGTGTGGGATCAATCAGGAGCAGCGGGGACAGATGGAAGCGATCGATGGGGCTCAGCGGGTGTCGCGCGCACACGACGACGGGCCGCGTCGAGAGCGAGGGAAGGGGGGGTCGCGCCGTACGCACCGTTCGTATAGCCGTTGCCGCCGCACGTCTGCATCGCCTCGGAAGTCACCGACACGCAGGCGTCGGACGAGTAGAGGATGGCGCCGGCGCAGTCCTAGAGGCGTCGTCGGGGGACGGCAGGTGACGGAGATGGGCGATTCGGGGGGAAGAGGCACACGTCAGTCGCCATGGCCCCGCCATGTATGATCGCTCGCAGAGGAAGGCCACGCGAAGCATCGACCGACACTCACACGTCGGCTGACCTTGCCGGCGTCGCACGCCCGGCCAACGGCGTAGACGTAGGCGCGCGAGGCACCGAGTCTCGTGTACATGTCTGTGGCAGGCAGCAGCGGGGCGCGAGGCGGGTCCATAGGGCGTGGCAAGTCAGCTCCTGTCTTCGTGCACATCCTCGTACTGACACCGCAGCGCGCCTCTTTGACCCCCTCGGCCACTCACCGGCAATCTTGCCCTGCATCAGCTGGAACTCTCCGATGCGCTGCCCAAACTGCTTGCGGTCGTGGGCGTACTCGGTGGCGTAGTCGAAGGCGGCCTGCATCAGGCCGAGCGGGCCGCCGCTGAGGACGAGGCGCTCGAGGTCGAGGCCGCTCATGAGGACGGCGGCGCCCTTGTTGAGCTTGCCCAGGATGTTTTCCTCGGGCACCTCGACATTGTCAAAGTGGATCTCGCACGTGTCGCTGCCGCGCATGCCGACCTTGTCGAGCTTGGGCAGCTGCGAGAAGCCCTTCATGCCCTTTTCCAGGATAAAGGCGGTGATGCCCTTGCTGCCTTCGCCCGTCTTGGCGTAGACGATGAAGGTCGAGGCGATGGGCGCGTTGGTGATCCACATCTTGCCGCCGTTGAGGACGTAGTGGTCGCCCTTCTTGACCGCCTTGGTCGTCATGCTGACGACGTCGGAGCCGGCGCCGGGCTCGGACATGGCGAGCGAGCCCACCTTGCGACCGGCGATGAGGTCCGGCAGGTACTTTTCCTTTTGCGCCTTGGTCCCGTGGCGGCGCAGCTGGTTGACGCACAGGTTCGAGTGCGCGCCGTACGACAGGCCGACGGAGCCCGACGCGCGCGAGAGCTCTGCGGGGGTGCGAGGTGGGCGGTGGGCGGTGGGCGGTGGGCGGTGGGCGGTGGGTGAAGAGTGGTCCACAGGTCAGCATCGCATCGACATTGGTCGCGGCGGCTGGCTCTCGTGCTGCGATTATCGGCCTGCCTGCGCGGGCAGCGCGCACTCACCCTCCATGACGATGGTGTGGTCGAGGTAACCCTTTCCGAGGCCGCCGTCCTCCTCGGGCACCGTGATGCCGAGGAGGCCCATGTCGCCGAGCTTCTGCCAGATGCCCTCGGGGCTCTTGTTGTCGCGGTCGATCTGGGCGGCGCGCTCCGGCGACAGCTCGGCGGCGACAAAGTTGGACACGGCCTCCTTGAGCTCGAGCTGGTCGTCGGTGAGGCCGGCGACGTCGTGGTTGTAGAAGCTCATCTGGCGCGACGCGCCCGCCATCGCTGCGACGGCCGAGCGGCGCGGTGCGGCGGCGGCGGCGGCAG
>NW_006920882.1:726080-729185 GCF_000417875.1 Pseudozyma flocculosa PF-1
CCGAGCGGCGCGGTGCGGCGGCGGCGGCGGCAGTGGCGGCGGCCGAGGAGCGGAGGCCGGCGCGGAGAGGGGTGGCGAGAGAGCGGATCATTGTGGGCGTGTGCGAGGGCGTGCGGTGGGTGGAGAAAGGCGAAAGGAAGCGACAGAGATGGACGAGGAGAGGCGGAAGGGGGGAAGCCGGGTCGAAGAAGAAGGAGAAGAAGAAGAAGGAGGTCGGCCGCCGAGCAGGAGGAGGAGGAGGAGGGTGAACGCTGGCCTCGCCCGCCCGCCAGCGCCAGAGACAGAAGTGCGGGGGCGGGCCTGCCCACCACCCACCGGGCTTCGGCCAAAGCAAAGCCGCCTGCCGTAGGCGCCATGCCGCTTGCCCCGCACTCTTGGCCCTCTTGGCCCTTCGGATTTTCCGGTCCACTCGGCCCACGCCCGCCACGCAAGGCCGAACTCGGCTCCCGATCGGCAGCCTCCCGATCCTGACCTCGCCGCCGCGGACACTGCACTGCCCTGGCCTGCCCTGGCCTGGCCTGGCCTGCCAGCCCGCCATCGCATCTCTCGGCGGGTCACATCGGTCGACCAGCGAGGTGGCGTGACTCGGTGGCCATCCACCCTGGCCGAGCAACGGCTAAGTTGGAGGCTGCCGGTCCGAGCTGGGCTGATCGTGGGGCGAAGCTGCGTGGGCCAGGTCGCGCAACCGCCAGCCTGCCGGGCCAAGGGGAAAAAGGCGCGAGAAAAGACTGATGAAATTCCAGGCGGGGTCGCTCGCTCTCTTCCACGCCAGCACCCTGGGCACCCTTCGTCGCCGCACGCCGCCGTCAACCGTCATTCGTCAGAACAGAGATGCTGGGTGGATGGATCAGATGGAATGGCAGGGGACTCGGTGTTCGCGTCATTGGAATACGTAAGGGGGCCAGCGCCGAGGGTAGAGGAGGGGAGGAGAGGGTGAGAGGCCCAAGGACCGGGGGTTCAAAGGCAAGGGGAGGCGGCAGGCGTCTCAGGGAGCGCCAGAGGCCTCGAGGCTACTACAGGCCACCACGGTCGCGTCGTGTGTCGAGGCTGGAGGCTGGTTCCTCGGCGGTCGGTCGGTCGATGGCAACAAGGGTCGCTGCAAGCAGGGAAGCCCCGCAGGGCCGGGAGGAGACGTGGTCGACGGCGGGCGCAAGCGACGCGCGCTCCCTGTCCGACGGGGCAGAGGGGCATCGGCTGTCGGCCCGGTCGGAGCCGTCGCTTGTCGTGGGGCGGTGGTGGCCGCGTCAGTTGCCCCCGGGCCCGCGGTGGGCGCCGCTGAGAAGAGCCATGAGGTTCGCGCCGTTCATGGCCTGCGAGCCCACGGGCGGGATGCCGGGGGGCGGCGGGCTGCCCATGCTCGCCGGGTGCTGGTGCTGCGGCTGCTGGCCGTGCGGCTGGGGCTGGGGCTGGGGCTGGGGCGACGTCGGCATCGGCCCCTGGTGCTGCAGAGGCATGTCGTACGGCGACCGGGGCCCGCCTGCCTGTCCGGGCATGGGTCCAGGTCCTCCGGGCCCGGGCAGGCCCTGGCCAGAGAGGAGCTGATGCTGCAGGTGCGGAGGCAGGCTCATCAGCTGCTGGTACAGCTGCGGCGGCATTCCCGGAGGCGGAGGTCGGCCGCCAAACGGAGGTGGGAAGTTGGGGTACTGCCCCGACATGGGCGGGGCTCCTCGCGGTCCGCCCATGCCGCCGGGCGGTGGAGGAGGAGGGCTGGCCAGCCCGGGAGGGGGCACAGGTCCTCGGCCGAAGCCCAGCGCGGCGGCAATGTGCGGCGGCAGCTGGCCCGGCCCCGTCGATCCGAGACCGGGCGCGCCCATCGGCGGGCGCGACATCATCCTCGGGTCCATGCCAAACGGTGGCCTGCCGCCCGACACGTTGCCAGGCCCAGGGCTCGGGAAGCCGTACGGTCCGAGGCTCGAGGGATCGCTGGGACGTCCCGCGGGAACGCCGCCCGGGTAGCCAGGCATCGGCTGCCCCTGGCCCTGGCCCTGCTGGCCTTGCTGCTGCTGCTGCTGCTGCTGCAGTCGGTGGACGGCGGCGTGGTCGTTGTAGGGCGAGGCGACTGCCTGAATCGCCGGTGACTGGGAGCGCTGCTGGTTCGACTTGCTCGACGTGCTGATGACGCGCGAATGGTGGCCTCGAGGATCGGTGCCCTGCTCGTGTGGCTGGTGAGGCTGCTGCTGCAAGGCGACGCCGAAGCCGGGTGGGAAGCCGTAGCCGTGGGGCGCCTGCGGGCTCGTGACGCCCGGCGAGGCCATCTGGCTGCGGTCGTCGTCGGAAAACGACGCCGCCGGCCGCTGACCGCCATGGCTGCCAGGAGTGCCTTCTCCGTTGCCACCGCCGTTGCCGACACCGCCGCCGCCGAGGAGCTCCCGCATCCTATTGACCGAGTCCGGACGGGGTCCCTGGGCATGAACGGGAGTCGACGCGTCGCGACCGTCGCTCGAGCGCGGACCACCCGACTGCGAGCCGCTGCCGCTGCCGCCCCCGCCTCCGCCGCCGGCCTGAAGCATGGCCATGAGCTTCTGCATGCTCTGCACGTCGGCCTCGCTGGCCTTGGACTGGCCCTCGGCGCGCTTGTCGCCGCTGCCCTCGCCCGAAGAGGCCTGCTTGAAGAGGTCGGCGATGTTGATGCCCGTGGAAGGCTTCTGGTCGTTTGCAGCGCTGGGCTGCGGAGGTTTGGTCTCGCCCGTTGTCGCCGTCGCCGTCGCCGCCGCCGCGGCCGGCTTGTCGTGGGCGGCGGCCGAGCTGGGCCGGTCGAGGCTGGGCGTGGCCGAGATCAGGTTGCCGCGCGATTCGAGCAGCTTTTGCTGAGCCGCCAGCGCCGCAGCCTGCGGGTCGCGCATCCCCGGACGGCCGTCAAAGAAGCGCGCGAACCGGCTCGAGCGGCCGGGAAGACCGGGCGGCGCATCGGTCGCGCCAGCGGCAGGTCCGCCTCCATGGCTGTTGGACATGGTGTCGTACAGGCCCGGAGGCGGGCCCGAGGCGACAGACGAGCTGCTGGCGGCGCCAGCGTCTCCGTTGGACCGGCCGCCCGCCGGGGCATCGGCCGGGCTCGACGCCGCGCCAGAGCCCTTGCTGGCGTCGTCGTGGGCGTCGCTGTTGCTG
>NW_006920882.1:729205-735385 GCF_000417875.1 Pseudozyma flocculosa PF-1
GTCGTACTCGTCGAGCCTGATGCCCGAGGCGCCCCTGGCAGCGGTGGCGCCGGTGCCGAGGGCCCGTTCCCTCTCCAGCCGCTCGCGCTCCTTCATCTGCGCCTTGAACGCCTGGATGCTGTCGACTGCGCCGCCGAGGTCGTCCTTGGACCTCGAGAGCTCCGGGTCGGCCTCCTTGCGCCGGCCAAAGGAGCCGAGGCCTGCGCCCTTGGACGGCGTCGCCAGCGGCGAGCTCGTGTCCTCGTCCATCCAGGCCGGCGAGTCGGCGCCGTCGCCGTCGCCCATCCAGGACGGCACGCCCTTGCCGCCGCCGCCTCGCTCTCGAGGGAAGCGTTCGCCCCGGAGCCGTTCGCCCGCGCCATTGGCATAGCCCGACGATCGCGAGAGGCCGAGGCGGTCCTTGTCGCTGGGTTTCCTCCAGTCCGAGGCGAGGTCGGCGCCGCCCGTCCTCCTGGTCCTCGGAGACTCGATCGCCTCTCCGGCCTCGTCGAGGTCGTCGTCTCCCTCGAGGCCGCCCGGCCTCCTCCTGCCGTCGCGGAGGCCTCCAAAGTCGCGCCCGTTGCCGGTCCTCTCGCCCTCGCCAGCGCGGTCCCGCATCCCGCTCCGGGGTCGCTCGTCGCCAGACCCGGCCAGGTGGGGCGGCGCATCTCGGTCGCGGTTGCGTTCCTTGCCGAACGAGGTGGAGCGCTCCGAGAGCGGAAACTGTGGTGGACGTGGGTCATCGGTGGCATGCACGGTCAGCCTCCCTGATCCGACGCCGGCGCTGTGGACCAGACGGCTGCGGTCCGGACTCACCCTTCGAAACTCGGACGGACTGTCGGGCCCGCCGTCCCGGGGCCCGCGCGGCTCCCGCTCGCGCCCGCCGAGCCCTGGCGTGCTGCCTGCGGGACGGAATGTGCCGCTCGCCGAGATTTGGCCAAAGGGGTTCTTGCCCGAGGGGGCAAAGTTTCGAGAGGGCAGCGCTGTTGTGCGAGGATGTGGAAGGATCAGGCAGACAGACGAGATGGCGGGGGGATCAGCGCTGCTCCGATTCCTTCGTAGCCGAGCGGTGCGGACAGCAAGGCTCACCTCCAAGGCGGAGACCTCCCTCGCCCTTGTCCCGGTCCTCCTGTCGCCTTCCGAAGCTGCATCGACGAAGAAGGGGCCTGGATGTCAGCGCGGCTGCCGCGTGATTGGGCGGCCATCACACCGGCTCTGATGCTTACCGTGCGCCGCCTTCTCTCTTGGGCCCGAAGCCGCCCAGAGCACCGCCAATCAGGCCGCCGCTGTGGGCCGCGGCGCCGCCTTCGCCCTGGTCGGCGTCGGCGTGGGCCGGTGATGGCGAGGCGACCGACTCGTCGAGGTTGCGCCGAGGCGAGTCACGGTACTGGTAGGGCGTCGACTTGTGCTGGTAGGGCTCCCACTCGCTGCGAAGGCGGGCGAGAAGGGTCATGGGGGAGCGGCAGACGATGGCAGGTCAGATTGCTGCCGAGACAGGGCATCGGAGCGGCGGTGCCAGCAGCTGCTAACCGTCCGCCCTGCGGAATGAGGAAAGGGGGGCGGGGCGGGGCGGGGCGTGCAACGTACCCGTACCAGTCTCGCAGGGGAGCCATTCCCTGTGGCTGCGAGACGAGGGGGCTGGTGCTGTAGGCCAGCAGCGTGGCTCGGCTGTAGGTGCGAGGGCAGTTGCTCGGCCTGAGCCTGTTGGATGTTGCTGCGGCGACCGGTGGCTGGGCGGCATGTTCGGCGGCTGCCTCGACGGGGCTTGCTTGGGCGGAGTTGGAGAAGGGGTTCGGCGGCAGGGATGAGGCTGCGGGCGCACGATGGCCGAGCCCTGGCGGTGGTCCAGCTGCGGGGGCGTGGTAACAGAGCGGGTGAAGACGGGAGCGTCAGGGACGAGGGAGCGGCACGGGGGGATCAGCAGGGTTGATCGAAGGAGGTGCGCGGCCGAGGTGGTGTGAGCGACTTCTGGACTCACTCGTCGCCATCACGAGGTCGGCGAGCTGAACCCGGGCTGCGAAAGCTCGTGCGTCAGGGAGAGGGCCACAGGAGCCTGGCAGAGGGAGGTGGGTTGCGTGCCTGCGACAAGGCTGCGTGCGCGAACAGAGCAGCTGGCAGAAGAGACCGTCGGCCGAGCTGGACAGTTGGAGATGTGCTCGCCCGGGTCAGAGCTGCCGCACGAGGTCGACCGGTGAGAACGAGGCTTGGATCGGTCGGATCGCCGCGGGGGATGTCAGGTTGAGCGCGATGCTGGTTCGCTCCTCTTCGGGGCTCTGACAGATGGGCGTATGGCGAGAGGGGCCGCTCGTAGATCGATCTCTGCGGCAGGCGTAGACGTGTAGGAAAGAGAGTAATGGCGTCGATAAGGCCCTGATTGTTGGTCGTTGCAGCGGGTGCCTTGGTCTGGCTGATAGAGTGGATGACGGCGACGGCGGCGGCGGCTGTGCGGCGGCAATGCGAAGGTGTAGTCTGAGAGCTGTGGTTACAGAAGAAGATTCCAAGACGGCCGGTGCCGATAGAGCGATGCGATCGTGGCGGTGATGGTGGTGGTGGTGGTGGCATCGAGGCCGAGGCGGCAGCAACCAAGGCCAACAGCGGCCCCGCCGCCCTCAGGCCGGCAAGCGCGTGATCGAAGCCGGCCTGGCCCTGGCGGCGGGCAGACAGATAGAGCACAAGCCAACCCCGTGCCTGCCTCTGCCTGCCTGCTGCGCGCCCGCTGCCCAGCCCACGCGCTCGGATCCGCCAGCCTGCCTGCCCGCCTGCCTCACAAACACGCCTTGGACCCTGGCTGCAGCGTGCCGCCAGGACTTCCTGGGACGACTTCCTGGCACGGCCCCACCCCAACCTGGCCCAACCTGGCCTGGCATAGCCTGGCCTGGCAGCTTGGACTCGACGACAGGCGTGGAGAACGAGAGCGGTGGCGAGCGACTACAGGGCGATGGATGTACAGCGATGGGGGGTCGCTTGCTTTTTCGGGGGACATGGCACGGGGGCGCCCAACGCCACCCGATCGGAGCGGGACCTGGATCACGCGAAGCCGTTCTCCTTCCACGGATACTCGAACGCCGGGTCGTCCTTGCGGCGCCACAGCTTCTTCCTGGACGGGGCGAGGGCGAACGGGGGCGGGGGCGATACCGGAGGCGGAGACGGCGTCAGCATCCGGGCGAACCATCCCCTTCTCCTCGGTCCTCCTTCGCCCAAAACCTGGCCGGCCTCGACTCACTTCTTGCCGCTCGTGTCCGAGCACCACACCTCGACGCAGTGCTTCTTGCGGAACTGGCGGATGAAGCGTGGGTCCCACAGCTCCGAGGCCACGCCGAGGTCCTTGCAGCACCGCATCAGGGCGTTGGACTTGGCGCCCTCGGACGCCGTGGGGACGCCCGACGGCTTGAAGAACTCCTGCTCGCCCCGCGCCGTGGCCACGAACCTGTGGCGCAGTCGACGCGGCGCACGCGGGCGGCGACGTGGAGGATGTCAGAAAAGAGGGCTGCCGCCGTGCGCATGCCACACTGATCGCCGCCAACGGCTGTCGCGCTCACCTTCCGTTGCATATCAGCACCCACTCGCGGCTGACGATGCCCTGGCCGACGTTGGTCTCGCTGCGCGGCGCCATGCCCCAGCCTCCAGGCCCAAACGCCTTGTTGAGGATGCGGCGGTACTTGATCTCGGGCAGGTAGATGAGGCCGTCTGCGAGGGGCAGGCGTGAGAGGGAGAGGGCGGTCAGCGTCTAAGTCGTCGGGCGTGCCCGAAGTTCCGGAACAGGCGGCGCGGCGGGTCGAGGCAAGGAAGGGCAGGGCATGGAGCGAGACGAGGGCAGGAGCTGCCAATCTCTGTGGATGGCATGGCGGGAAGCGCGTGGGGGGCGAGAAGCGGGCTTCAATGCGCGGGTTTCTATGCTACAGCTGGACGCGGTATCGGTCCGAGGGGGAGCGCCACCTCGAGGGCATGCGACGATGCTCTCATCACTTCCAGCCTCCCTCGTTGCGGGCCGAAGGGCCGTCTTGCGGGACGCGGCCTGGGAGCAGGCGGCCGAGGCACAAGGCATAAGACGCGCGATCAGCGTCTGCTCGCCGGACTGAGGCCATGGAGCGACTCGACGGCGGCGGCCCATGCGAGGCAAGGCGAGCGAGCCAGAGCAGAGGCAGAGACGGGTCGAGGAGGGGGAGCGGCGGGGAATGGGAGCGGGCGGACGGCCAGACGACGAGGGCAACTCACCTGGCTTGATTTCGACGTCCTGCTCGTTGATGGGGGCGTTGAGGACGTCGACGGCGTCCTTGCTGAAGGACTTTTCGCCCAGTCCGGCGAAGCTGGTGCCCCAGGCCTCGGACGACGATGCGGGGCTGGACCCGGAGGCGCGGCCGACCTGGCCGGGGGCGGCGACGCTAGGGTCGACGTCGGGCGCCGAGGGGCCGAGCTGTGCGGGTCGGCTCGAGTGGTCCTCGGGGGCGTTTGAGTTGCCGGTGGCGGTGTAGGGCTCGGTAGGCTCTGGGTCGGCGGTGATGCTCTGCTTGATCGAGTCGGGGAGCGGGTGGAGGTCGTCGACGCTGGTCCTGGCGGTGGCGGGGGCGGGGCGCTGGTAGGTGCCGCCGGCCTGCTTGGGGCGCGAGCTGTAGACGGGCAGGGTGCACTGCGAAAAGGAGCGGGTGGCGATGCGGGTGGCGTGTCGCGGCGCCAGGCGCGCCAGCGAAGGAAGCGCGTTCATCCCGGGCAGAGGTTGACGCGGGGGCGGAAGGGGGTCTGGTACGGGACGGGCAAGCGAGAGAGCGCAGGGGGCCTCTTTCGATGGAGAAGAGGATACGGGAGATGCGAATGGGACGACAGGGGCCGACGAGCAGGACGGATATGGGACGCAGGGATGGTGGTGAAGAGGCAGGAAGAGGGAGGAGGGAGGAGCCAAGGGTGCGCGGCTCAGTCGCGGTCGACGTCACACAGCCAGAAAGCCAGTCGAGTGGAGGCCCAACGCCGTCTCGATCGTCTCAGGCAGATCAAATCGGGGAGCCATGCTCGGATCGGGCGAGCCCAGAGGTCGGCTGCCCGGCCTGCCTGCCTGCCTGTCCCTCCAACACACGCGGCGTGGCGCCGTCGCGCGTTCTTCTCGATCCCACCACACCAGATCCTGCCATCCTCTGCCGCTCCATTCGCCAGCGAGTACGCCCGTCTCCTCTCCCCTTTCCGTCTTTCCTCCATCTCGACCCCGGGTGAAGCGCCGCGCAGCTGGGCCTGTGTCTCGCGCTCGTCATGTCCGACGCGGCCCCCTCCCCAGTCCCGGCAGAGGCCCAAGAGACCCTCGCCGTCGCCGCCGCCGTCAACGACTCTCTAGAGCAAAACGAGCCCCAGCTCGGCCAGACCGACCAGCAGGACCAGCAAGAAGCGCCGCGCTCCCAGGATCCTCCGGACGCCCAGGAGCTCGCGGAACAGGTCAGCAAGGTCGCCGAAGAGGACGCCGCAAAGGACCTCCAGAACGACCTCTTTGGCGACGACGACGACGACGACGAAGAAGAGGAGGAGCAGATCCGCGCTCGAGTGCGTGCCGGCGCAAGTCGAGGAGGGGAGGGCGACGATGCCGGCAGCAGGGCCGTGGGGCGCGGCGGCGGCGATGACGAAGACGACGACGACGACGACGACGAGGACGCAGGAGTAGTGAGGCAATCGAGGAGAGCCCGCCAGCGCCTTGGCACCGACTCGGCCTCGCCGGAGCCAGGCGCGACGGCGGCGACGACGACGGCCTCGACCTCGCAGGCAGCGCGTGGCAGGGCGGCTTCGCCCATGCGCTCCTCGTCTCCGGCCGCCGCGAGGCGCACCAGCCGCTCGGCGTCGCCACGCACCAGCCCCTTTCGCAGGTCAGCCGAGCTCGAGGACGACGACGATGAGGAGCTGCGCAGGCAGCTCGAGTACAAGGAGGAGGACGACGTCCAGCCGGACGAAAACATCGAGCTGGCGCAGCTCGCGCTGCCGCAGATGCCCGTCCGCCGCACAAAGGAGCACTGGATGGTCCGGATCCCGCACTTTTTGCGCTACGCGACGCAGCCCTTTGACGCCGACACCTGGGACGACGAGGTCGAGGAGGAGATGCTGAGGGACGAGGGCTTCACCACGGGCTTCAGCCATGACGCCGGGGCCGTCAGCCTGCTCCGCACCTCGAACACGATCCGGTGGCGGTACTCGGACCAGGTCGACGACGACGGTCGCCCGCATCCCCGA
>NW_006920882.1:735931-739224 GCF_000417875.1 Pseudozyma flocculosa PF-1
CTGGAGCGATGGAACCATGTCGCTCCAGGTGGGCCGCGAGCTCTTCGACATCACCCAGCAGACCGAGGCCGGCCGCGTCCAGGCGGGCTCGACGGCCGGACCGCGGGGCGCCGGCAACGCTGCGCCGAGCCAGTCGCAGTCGCAGTCGCAGTCCCAGATGGGGCCCGGTCCATCCTCGCAGGGCATGATGCCGCCGTCGCAGAGCCAGGCCGACCTGCGCTCGATGCCCATGGGCGGCGCCGGCTCCTCGTCGCGCCCCGCGCAGAGCCTGTCGTACCTGGTCGTGCCCCACGCCAAGGCCGCCGTCATGGAGGCCGAGGGCCCCATCGCCGGTTCGCTCGCCTTTACGCCCGCCGACACGCGGTCCGAGACGCACATGCGCATCGCCAAGGCGCTCCGCTTCCAGAAGACGGCGCGCGTCGTCGCCACGGCGGCGGGCGAGGGCGCACGCGACCCGGAGCTCGAAAAGGCGCGCATCGAAAAGGAGCTCAAGGACGCCGAAAAGCGCCGCATCCGCGAGAGGCAGCGCGCCGACCGCAAGAGCGGCAAGTTCGACGACGACATGTTTGACATCGAGTCGCGCAGGCGCGGCGGGCGCTCCGCCGCCACGTCCGGCGGCCGGAAGAGCGGCGCCGGACCGCGCGGCGGCGCCGACTACTGGAGTGACGAGAGCGAGGCCATGTCCGTCGACGGCGACCTGGGCGAGGAGCGCGCCGGCCCGGGCAGGGGCCAGAGGCAGACGCGCGGAGACGCCAAACGCGCCGCCGCCGGCAGGTACGCCGACGACGACGACGGCTTCATCGTCGACGACGAGGGCGACGACGACGACGAGGCCGGCGGAGGCGGCTACAGCAAGAAGAAGAAGCGCACCGACTACGAGAGCGACGGCATGGACATCGACGACGAGCCCGACGCCATGGAGATTGCCGAGGCCAGGATCGTGAGTAGCGTCGGGCTCGTGTGGATGTGGTCCGCCCGACGCGCGCGGCCTGCCCGCCTGCCTCTGCCGAGCGAGCCGTTCGTCTGACCCGTGTCCTCTGACCCTCCCTCCTTCGCCCCGTGCTCTCGAACATCGACAGGAGGAGCAGGAGCGTGCGCGCAAAAAGGCGGCGGCGGGCACCGACGCATCGTCCAAGGGCAAGAAGGCCAAGTCCTCGCGCAGCTGGAGCGATGACGACGACGACGATGACGACGGTGAGGATGGTGGCCGCCGCGGGGCTGCAGGCGCCAGGGGAGCGGGCCGGGATGCCGAAGGCGAAGCGGAGGCGGACGCTGCAACGGCGGCGGCGGCGTCGGCTTCGGCGTCGGAGGGGGCCGAGAATGGCAATGCCTCGGGCGCCGCCGGCATCAAAAAGAAGCGCATCATCGAGAGCGACGACGACGAATAGGCGCTCCACGTCGACGGCGCTCGCTCGTCTGCCAGCCGATCGCTCGCTCCCACGCGTGCTGGGATGGAATCGGAGCGAATCTCAACAGAAAGGAGCGACGAGACGCCGTGGCTGGCCGAGCCCTGGTGCTTGTGCCTGTGCCGGTGCCGGTGCTCGACGCCCGTGCCCGAGAGCGCAGAGGCCGCAGTGCCCAGCGTCCCGCCTGGATCCCGGGACCCCCATCAGCCCCACTCAACCCTGGCACCGCCTTTGTCTCCCCTCGACCGCCCCTCCTGGCTCTCTAGCATGCTACCGCCGCCTCGGGGAATCGTGCATAGAATCCTTTGGCCGTGATCGGGTCCAAAGATCTCATTCTTTTGGTGGTTTGGGTTGGTGTGTGTGGCGTGGCGTGTGTGTGTGTGTGTGTGTGTGTGTGTGTGCGGGTGTGCGGGTGGAATACGCCATCGAGGGCGAGCGGCGTGTGAACGGTTGTTGGTACAACGAACAGACAAGGTACTAGCGAGCAGGAAGGGGGGACGGGGAAAAACGAGGTAGAAGGGCGGGCAGGCATGCTTAGGCGGTGGCGGCCTTCTTGGTGGGGCCGCCGGTCTGGAAGCCGTTCTTGGCCTTGCGGGCGACCGTCTTGAGGTAGCGCATGCGGCCGGTACCGGTCGTCTTCCTGCGCTTGGCCTTCTGCGCCCACTCGTGGTTGCGGATCTTGGCGGCCGGGTAGCCGCACGAAGCGCAGGCTGCGCAGCGGAGGAAGGGGCGGGCGAGCGAGCGGGCGAGAAGACGCGGCGATGGTCAGGGAGTCTGTCTTTTCGAGACTGGTGCGCTGAGATAGGACAGGCAGACATCCATCTGGCCTGCAGCGACACTCACTCTTCTTCTGCTTGTGCATCGAAGTCTTGTTGCAGCGGCGGCAGACGCCGTGCGACTTGGAGCTGTGGGAGGCGAGCGAGTGGGCGACAAGAATCGAAAGCGTGAGCAGGCCGATCCTAGCATGCCGAGCCGGCGGTGCGAATGAACCCGTCGAGGAGAGCCTGCCTGCTTCCTATCCCAATCCAGGCCTCGTCCTCGGCGCGTGCTCGATCCTCCCGCGCCGATCCAAGCCTCTTGTGACCAAGGTCTCCTGACCAGTCCCTCTGCCTCGCCAACGAGAGGATCCAAGCCTGCGTTCCTCCCGCCACGGATCGCCGCACAGAATTCCTCCGGCCATCCTGCGTCTCGTCGTCAAAGCAGCAGAATACTCACTGTCGCTTACCGAACGAGGTGGTACCCTTCGACATCTGGTGCGAGGTGATTGGGTCAAAATAGAGCGTCGGGCGAGATTGTCAGATGCCGCCAGTCGAGGATGCAAAAGACCGACAGCGCTGCTTGGGACGACGGCAGCGGCAGCAGCAGAGGTCGATGAAGGGTTCGACTGATAGGGCGAATCGAGCTGTGTCGGGTCGTGCGGGCTCGTTCCGAGTGGGCAAGCAATCAGACGCCAAGTTTCGGACAGTCGGAGGTTCCGTGTGTCTCCTTCGTGAGGACGCGGGGCAGTCGTACGTCGGCGTCGAGTAGGGCTCAGAGGTGCAGAAGGTAGCGGAGGGGAGCGGGAGACGATACGTGGCGTCTCTTGGAGTCGTTTCAGGGCGTCGTCGTCGTCGTCGTCGTCGTCGTCGGTGGCGGTGATGTTTCCGATCGCATTCGTATACGGCGTGCTTCTGTCGGGTCGGTCCTTTGATATCGATGCCGCGCCTGCTGCTGCTGCCGTCGTCGTCGTCGTCGTCGTCGCCGTTGCGCTGCCGTCGTCCGTCGGCGTTGTCGTATGCCCTCACCTTTGCTGGTTATCTTGAGGGTGGCTACGGATGATCAGAGAGTGGAAGGAGATGCTGACGGCGGATCGACGGGCAACCGACGGACGGGCGGACGTGGGCCAGG
>NW_006920882.1:739604-745219 GCF_000417875.1 Pseudozyma flocculosa PF-1
CCTCTTTGCCGTCTCCTCGGGCCTCGCAGCCGGGCCCGCACAGCGACCGGGTCTTCGCGACGCTCGATTTTTCGCATCACGTGCGCCTCGGCCGAAGTTGCCTTTTTGGAGAAAACGATCGCCAGAGGGTGGGCTCGGCACGCTGACCGCCGACCGCTGCCCGCTGCCCCCTGGCCCGCCAGCCAGCCTGAACTCGGCGGTAGGGCGGCAAGGGTCGTCGTCGTTTGTATTGCAGCAGGCCTGGGCATTTCAACTCGGGGCCAGTTGTTAATCGGGTCCCGGCCAGGTTCAATTGGGCCAGCCGCCGCGCTGCCCGGGCCCAGCCAACGTCGGAAGGAGAGGAGGGCTCCCGACGCCATCACGCTCGCTGCTGGATCCCGTCACCACCTCCAAGTCCTCAAGACCCCCCCGCATACCCTCCCCTACCGACCCGCCGGCCCTCCCCCGACACACGTAGCGTAAGTGTCGATGAGCACGGCGACACTCGTGGAAGGCAGCGTCGATATCAGCATCGAAATCAGCACCGGCACCGGCATCCGCTCCGAGTCAGCACGAGTACCAGCACCAGCACCAGCATCAACGCCAGCACCGACGGCATCGACTGCGACGGGTTTGATCTCGAGCGGTAGCCGACCCCTGCTGCGGCATTCGACTCGGCTTCGAAGGCCGGGAGACTGGATCTTTGCGGTCTCTTGCTGCGCTGTCCCACGACCTCTGAACGGCGGCTCCCGGGGGAACCTCTGCCCGTCTGGAGAAGCCAGGCCGAGGATCCTTGTTTGGCCGCTCCTTGGTAGACCGATTGCGATGGGAGAGCAGGAGACGCAGGAGACGCAGGAGACGCACCCGCCAGTGCCGAAAGCTTGATCGACCGACCAAGCCTGGCAAAGGAGCACTCGCAGTCTTGTCCAAAGACCCGGGCCTTGCGCCGGAAACGAGGCCCTTCGATCCAACCACCCACTCCAGCGAAATCCCTGACTTACGCTCCTCACACCACTCTCTGTTGCCGCCGCCGCCGCCGCCGCTCGTCCTCCACCGCCCTTTGCTTCGACGCCCTCCCCCCACAGAAAAATGGCCCCCGTCGCACAGAAGTCGAAGAAGTCCTCGCAGGACAACATCAACTCCAAGCTGCAGCTTGTGATGAAGTCCGGCAAGGTCACTCTCGGCCTCAAGAGCGCGCTCAAGAGCATGAGGAACGGCAAGGCCAAGCTCATCCTCATCTCGGCCAACACGCCTCCCCTGCGCAAGTCGGAGATCGAGTACTACGCCATGCTTTCCAAGACGAGCGTCCACCACTTCCAGGGCTCCAACGTCGCCCTCGGCACCGCTGCCGGAAAGCTCTTCCGCGTCGGGTTAGTATCCTGCCGTCGAGCGAGCGGCGTGCCGCATCGCCACCATGCCGCCGCCGCCTCCGCTGCCGCGGCCGCCGCCAGTCAGCCACGGTTGCGCCACATGTGCCGCAGAGGGCGGACAAGGGAGGAAGAGTTGGACGATGGAGGCATCCGGCTGGTGGTTGCGAGGCCTCTGGCTGTCGAGGCGCGAGGGTGCCGCCACGCGCTGCGCACACGAAGGGCGGGCCAAGGAGGAGGAGGAGGAGGCAGGGTCAGACGGCGGACGCAACGGGGCCGTCAGAGCATGCGGCGAAGCTCCACCGGTCGGCCGTGACGACGCCGATGCCGATGGCGCGCCATGGCCACTGGCGGCGTACTTCGATGGCGATGGCGACTCGGACATGGACACGGGCACGACGAGCTGCCGGTTGTGGCATGCCGTGCTGGATGGAAGCGGCGTGCGGCGTGCGGCGTGCGGCGTGCGGCGTGTGGCTGGCTGGCTAGCTGCTGCTCCGGTGGACGACTCGACGACGAAGCTGACCCCGTCCCTCTCTCTCCCCTTCCGCTGCCGCCCCCTCTGCCCACCCTCAGTGTCATGACCGTCCTCGACGCCGGTGACTCTGACCTGCTCAGCACCGTCCAGGCCTAAACGGTGGGATTCCTCTCGAGGTTTCCCCCTGTTTCTCTGGTCCCGGTTCTCGGCATATCCCTGTCTCTTCCCCCTCATATCTCCCCGCACGGCTTTTGCAACACAAAAAACTCCAACACACCCGCAACGCCCCCTTCGACGGCGCGATGGCGGTGGGGGCCACGCTGATCTGGGCCCTGGCCTCGACGGCTGACGGCCAGCACGGTCGCCCCAGCCAGAAGGGAGAGACGGCGGGCTTGGTTCGACGGAACGGCTTCGAGGGACGGCAGCGGTCGGGAGGGACTCGACGGTCTGGGTGGCAGGGGCGAGTGGTGTCGTCCTGAGCCAGCCCATGCCGTCGAACGACGCGCGCCGTCAAAACCCCGTCCCTCCCCTTGGTTGGCCGACGATTGCCGCCGCCCCTGGATCCGCCCTCGACGTTCCGCCCGCACCCTCTCTCCCGATGTCGTGGCCCGCCGCCCTCTTCGCGCCGCCGCTGTGGCTGTTGCCTGTTTCTCTGCGCTCCCGCGCGCGCCTTCCTCGCTCTTGCTCTTTGCGCCACCACCATCCATCACCATCACCATCACCCGCGACATCTGTAACATCTCCTCTAGGCCAACCGACCGTTTGCACCCGACCCTGCCTTGGCCCGACGGGCCGGCACGCGTTGGGAGGCATCCTATGACACCACCAACCAAAATCCACGAGTACAAAGCAACCCCAGGCCGTATGCGCCGCGCCCGACGTCTGATGAGCCGCTGATGTGACGTGCCTGCGGGTGGACCGAGATGTGGACGTGGTGATGTCGGATGCGGTGGGTGCCGAGAGCGTCGAGCGCCGTCCGCCTGTCGTCGGGGAGCTGTGCCCGACTGCATCCTCGGCAGGCGCTTCCCGGCCAGCGCTCCCCGCCCCGCCCCGCCCCGCCACGCCCTGCTCTCTCCCTCACTCTCTTCTTGTCTCTGTTCGGGGCCCGGTCCGGGCTGCGAGCTTGGCGCTGCTCTGTGGCAACCGGCTTCGGTGACGACGAGCGACGGTACGGTATGGTGCAGACCGGTGACGCTGTAGAGGCGCCCGAGAAGCGAGGTCCATCGCGGCCCGACCGCGCAGGCGGAACCGCCGCCCATCGACCAACAGCCAGCCAGCCGACGGAACCGCCCAGCTCCGCCTCGCGCCGCAAAGCAGGCAGGCGGCCTGTCACAGCGCCTTGGAGAGCACGAGGGTCCCTTGACAAGCGACGCACGGCGGTAGTCGTCGGTGGTCCCGACGGCTGCTCCATTCCGGATCGAATCGGTTCGGGATGCCGGCGTAGCCAGACTCCACCCGCCCGTCCGTCCATTCGCTCTCCCCCGCTCTCGACCTGTTGCGTAGCGGTGCTTGACCAGCGTCGGCGTCGCATGAAGAGCGCGGCGAGCTTGAGGCCAGCCCTCCTTGCTTGCTTGCGCCAACCTGCCTGCTTGTGATGCCGATTCGTCGATGTATGCAAGCAGAGGAGCCAATGTACGAATTCTTCGCCAGGGCTCGGGCGACCGTGCTTTAATTTACGGCATATCGCTGGTTCTTCCCGTTGCGGACTTGTCTCGAAGCTCGGCCGCTGGACTGACTTTTCACCGATATTGAGCTGCTGATTCTTGCTTTCGATCTGCTTTGGCCTTAACTTGACCCTCGTCTCGCTTTCTTAGAAGGGCCAAGGTCGAGGCTCGAGGGCATGCCGTGGTCTGGCGCCCTTCGCGCTGGTGCTGCTGGTGCTGGTTTTTCTGCGGCCGGCCCCTGCCGACTACTCTGCTGCCGCTGCCAGCCTGCTGAGGTGCCGCGAGCACCCCCCTTTTCGCGCAGGCCCCCTCTCTTCTGCCGCGAGCTTGCTTGCGCTTGGTCGGGGTGCCCGACGCCTGCTGCCTGCCAAGCCTGCCTGCCCGCTTGGCTGCCGCGTCGCTCGGTCCGGGCGGCTGCTCCGAGCCAAGGCGAGCAACTCCACAACCCCGGCGCCCGCCCCGCGAACTGCTGCGCTGCGCTGCCCTGCGCTGCCTGGCCACCAGGCAGGCCTCTCAAGTCGGCGCCGCTTTTCCGCCAGCCAAAGAAGCGACCAGGGGCCAGCCAGGCAGCGGCCTAGGCTGGAAGGGTCGGTCGAGTTGGCCCGCCTCTGGCCTTAGCTTGGCCTGCTGGCCTGCCCGCTGGCTGGCCTAGCGAAAACACGACGCACCGCTCGCACGCACCCACGCACGCACGCACCGTGGCCGACCCCCCGACGACCGAACGGCCGACCGCGCGAGCGAGCGAGCGAGCGAGCCTCTCTCTCTGCCTGGCCAGGCCAGGCCAGGCCAGCGAGGGCTCGACGCACACGCCCCCTCGCCTCGCCTCGCCCCCGCCCCGCCCTCTCTCACTCACCCAGCAGCAGCAGACCGACGCAAGCAGGCAAGCAAGCGGCGGGCAGCGGCAGCAGCAGACTACTCCGCCGGCCACCGTCGCCGTCACCGTCACCGTCACCGTCACCATCATCCATCCTCATCCATCCATCCTCGTCGCCATCGCCATCGCCATCGCCATCGCCGCCACCGCCTGAACCACCCTCTCTCTGCTCGTTCGGCGCATTCATCGTCGCCGCCTCTTGGCTGCCAATACCATCGTTGTCGTGCTTGCCGTTCGTTCCACTCCGCCTCGTGCACCCAGCGAGCCCTCGTTTCGCCCGCAATCTACGCCTGCTCTGCTCTTTGGCCTCTCCCGACGTCCATCGACCTGGAGAGCGAACCGCACCCGCCGGCTCACCTCGGTCACCCGATCCAGCAGGCCTCTGGACCGCCGCTTGTGCTCACCCGCTTGTCGTCCGTCTCGACCACGCTCGAGCCCCTCTTGCCCCCCTGCATCCTTCGGTCGCAGCATAAACCTCATCGCTGCTCGTCGCGTCCGCCGACGCCCAGCAGCCTCGCCTCTTCACTCTCGTCCCGGCCGTCGCATCCCTGCCGTCCCACGCCCCATCCCTAGAGCTCCTCGAAGCAGCTCCGAGACGCTCCACTACCGGCAGCCTTTGCTCCGGCACGCCAGCTTCTGAGCCTGAGAGTGGCCTACCCTGCCAGCGTTCGGCTCAGACGACACCAGGACCGGCAGTGCTTGTTCGCCTTCGCGTTCACCCTCGTCCTTTGAGCGCCCGCCCCTCGTTCTCGGCCCACTGGAGCTTTTCGCGGCCCACCTAACCCTTGCGAGCACCTGCAGCTCCTGCTTCCAGCCCAGCTTGTCGCCGGACCTCGACCCACCGACCGACCTCCCTCACATAACCGCCCGGCCACCTCCGACCGTCAGAGGCCGCCGGACATGTTCAAATCGCTCGGAAAGATGATGGGGGGCTCGTCGAAGAAGGGCAAGTCAAAGACGCAGGACGACGACGCCGCCACCGCCGACGCCACCAACGGGCAGCACGCGGCGGACGGGCCCCTGTCGCGGGCCAGGAGCAAAGAGTCGATCGCCAACCAGTACGAGAACGGCAACAGCGCATCCCAGAGCTCCAACCTCAGCGCCGCCAACGCCGGCTCGTCGGGGCCCGGGCCAGCCAAGATCGAGAAGCGCGGGGGCGTGAGCCGGCACGAGTCGCCGCTACCATCGCCGTCGCCCTCGGCCCAGAACTTTGCCGGAGGCGTGCCGGCCAGCGACTCGGGCTTCAACGGCGAGAA
>NW_006920882.1:745887-748887 GCF_000417875.1 Pseudozyma flocculosa PF-1
CGCTCGCCTCGAGGTCGATGCGCCGCGACGACTCGGCCAGCGACAGCATCGCAGCGTCGGGCGCGGTGCCCGAGCGGCCCACGTCGTCGTCGGCGGCCTCGTCGTCGCAGGCGCCGCCGGGCATCCCCACCACCCAGACCATCCTGGCCAACCCGATGGGCGGGAGCATGTCGGCGTCGGCCAGCTCGACGGGCGGCGGCGGCAGGTCCAACGCCGGCGGCTCGTCGCAGGCGGGCGGCGACCAGGTGCGGACCTTTGACATTGACGACATGATTTCGCGGCTGCTCGAGGCCGGCTACTCTGGCAAGATTCCCAAGCCGGCGCTCAAGAATGCCGAGATCACGGCCGTGTGCCAGGCGGCGCGCGAGGTCTTCCTCAGCCAGCCGACGCTGATCGAGCTCAGCCCGCCCGTCAAGATTGTCGGCGACACCCACGGCCAGTTCCACGACCTGCTGCGGCTGTTTGAGATGTGCGGCTTCCCGCCCAGCGCCAACTACCTCTTCCTCGGCGACTACGTCGACCGCGGCAAGCAGAGCCTCGAGACGATCCTGCTGCTCCTGTGCTACAAGATCAAGTACCCGGAAAACTTTTTCCTGCTGCGAGGCAACCACGAGTGCGCCAACGTCACGAGAGGTGAGCCGGCGGTCAAGGTGGCCGTGGCCCGTGGGTCGGACGCGCCCACGACCAGAGCCAGTCTCTTTCCGAGGCGTGCCCTCGCTTCCCAGCCAGCTTGCTGACCCCATGATTTCTCTGACTCGGACCCCTCCCCTCCCCTCGCCTATCCGCACGCCGCCGTCCGCAGTCTACGGCTTCTACGACGAGTGCAAGCGGCGGGTCAACATCAAGATCTGGAAGACGTTTATCGACGTCTTCAACACGCTGCCGATCGCGGCCGTGGTGGCGTCCAAGATCTTTTGCGTGCACGGCGGCCTGTCGCCGTCGCTGTCCAACATGGACGACATCCGGCGCATCGAGCGGCCCACCGACGTGCCCGACTACGGCCTGCTCAACGACCTGCTGTGGTCCGACCCGTCCGACACGGCGCTAGACTGGGAGGACAACGAGCGCGGCGTCAGCTACTGCTTTGGCAAGGCCGTCATACAGCAGTTCCTGGCGCAGTACGACTTTGACCTCATCTGCCGCGCTCACATGGTCGTCGAGGACGGGTACGAGTTCTGGAACGAGCGGACGCTCGTCACCATCTTTAGCGCGCCAAACTACTGCGGAGGTGAGCAGAGGGGTCGAGGGCCCGTCTCCCGTGGCTGACACGGCGCCGATCGACTGACGCAAAACCGCCCCTCCTCCCGGCCCCTTTGATCCGCTCCGCACCTCGCCTGTCCCTGCAGAGTTTGACAACTTTGGCGCCGTCATGAGCGTATCCGAAGACCTGTTGTGCGCCTTTGAGCTTCTCAAGGTGAGCAGAGCGCCGCACCCCGCGCGGCGCACGCGCCGTCGTCGCCCGAGACGCGAGGCCATCGCTGACGCCGACCCTGTTTTCTCGTCTTTGTTTGCCGCCGCCGCCGCCGCCGCTGCAGCCGTTGGACGGTGCCGCCTTGAAAAAGGAGATGGCCAAGAACAAGCGACGCAGCATGATGCAGCACCAGTCTCCGCCGGCGCGCGTCACGCAGCAATCCTTCTGAGCCGGCCGGCCGGGCCAGCCGTCGTCGTTCCTGGGTTGGTCGCCCATCGACGTCGGTCAATCTCGCCGTTGGCCGGGCATAGAAAGCACATCGCTCCGCTCGACTCGACTCGCCATCTCGTCCCACGCCATGGACATCGACATCCGGAGATTCACCAGACAGCACAAAAGAAGGCCCAACGGCAGCTGCCGACCGACCGTCCGTCCGTCCCTCCTCTCCCCCCCTTCCTGTCCAGTTATCATCTCTGCGTTTCTTTTTCTTCTCCATCGCTCTCATCTTCTCGGCCTGCCCCCCTCCCGCCTTTTCGAAAGTCGACCGTGCGCCCGTTCCCTCCATCCCTCTCTCTCTGACACACACACACACAGGCAGACAGGCAGACAGGCAGACAGGCAGACAGGCAGACAGGCAGACAGGCAGACAGACAGACAGACAGACGTACGTGACCCGGAAAACGTCGTCGTCGATTCTACCCTCGACGGCGCTCGGATCCCGTGCGTCGGCGATGCTTCGTCACCTTCGCTGTCGGAACGACGCTCGCTCGCCCGCTCGCTTTCGCATGCACGACGGGCACGACGGGTCTACGACGGTCGAGCGGGTTGCGTATCTGCATCGGGCTGCGCCATCGAGATTCAAGCGTGTGGCTGGATACCGACAAAGCGCTGCGGGCCCTCGCCTTCTAGTCCCTAAACTTGCCTGCTCTCGCCTGCACCTGGGCCGGCTCCTCGACACAGGCGGCCCGCGGCCGTAGCACGGCCTCGGTCTCTATGCTGCCTCGTCTTCCGAGTTTGGCTGCGACACCAGCTCAGCCTCGCCCCCCATGGCCTCCGCCACGTCCTCCGCCTCGCCGTCTGCTTGACCCGGACCCGGACCCGGACCCGGACCCGCAGCCGGCGCCTCGTCGTGCACCTGGCCGTCGGGCAGCGTGAGGAGGTGGCCCATGCGCTCGACCTTGGTGCGCAGGTAGCGCTCCAGCTCGACGCTCTTGGTGATGCTGCCGCCAATCATGGTGGCGCCGCTCTTGCGCAGCACCGAGTTGATGTACTCCTCCTCCTCGTCCTCGTCGTCCGACGACGACGGCGACGGCGACGCCGACGCGTACTGCGAGTCGAGCAGCACGTCTTCGCCCTGGTGCCGAAGCCCCAGCGACACCGGGTCGTCGTCCTCCGACGCCGAGGCGGCCTGCGAGATCATGCTCGCATCCATGGGCACGCCGCCGAGGCCGCCGCCGGCGGAGAAGAGGTCGGATCTCCGGTGGTGGAGCGCCGCGCGGAGGGGCGACGCCTCGACGCCATCCGCTCCCTTTCTCGGTCGGACGGGCCGGTCGTCGCCGAGCTTGGCCTTGGCCTTGGCCTTGGACGCT
>NW_006920882.1:748907-761611 GCF_000417875.1 Pseudozyma flocculosa PF-1
GCCGCCCGGGCCCGCGCCTTCTCCTTCTTCTTGGCCTTGTCCCGGACAAACTTGCGGTACTTCCACACGCGCGGCACCATGCCCACGCGCTCGCTGACATGCACGCCCTCGGCCTCGAGCGCCTCCATCTTTTCCGGGTTGTTGGTGAGCAGGCGGCACTCGTCGACGCCGAGGTCGCGCAGGATGGCGCTGGCGATGTCGTACTTGCGCGCGTCGGGCAGGTGGCCGAGCAGGATGTTGGCGCTGACGGTATCGTGGCCCATGTCCTGGAGGTTGTAGGCCATCAGCTTGTCGAGCAGCCCGATGCCGCGTCCCTCTTGGCGCAGGTAGACGATGACGCCGCGCGGCGGCAGCGGGGCTCGAGCTCGAGCGCGGCCGTGGGCGTGGCCGTGCGACGACGGCGAGTCGCCGGCCGAGGCCTTGGCGGGCGCCGAGCCCTCCGAGATGAGCCGGATCGCCTCGTCGAGCTGCTCTCCGCAGTCGCACCGCTGGCTGCCGATCGTCTCGCCCGTGTAGCACTCGGAGTGGATGCGCACCAGCGGCGGCTCCTCGTCGTCGTCGTCGTCGTCGTCGTCGTCTGCGCCTGCGGGGCCGTCTCGCCCTCGATGAACGGGCAGCGAGGGCACCTGGAAGCTCGGCCCGAGCCGGCCGACGTAGGCGCCGCGGACGATCCTCTCCATTTCCGACTCCTGCGGGCCCCACACCTCGTCGAGCGTCTTGCTGCGCAGCGCGCGCTTGCGGTACCGGCGGCTGCGCTCCTTGAGCGGGCGGCCGTCTTGGCCCAGCACGACGCTGTCGTCGTCGTTCTGCGCCGGGTCGATGACGAGCGCGAGGTGCTCCTTTGCGTCGTAGTTGTTGCGGTAGAGGTGGCAGAAGATCTCGCCGTGCGGCGTGGGTATCCGGGTGCGGGCGTGGCAGCGGACGGCGAGCGGGGGCGGGCGGACGATGGACGAGATGTTGGGGCGGTTGAGCGGCGTCGAGGGGATGCTGGGCGCTGCGCTGACGATGCCCGGGGCGGGCAGCGAGCCGAGCGACGGCGTGGCGCTGGCGACGACGGCGGCCTTGCGCTCGTCGAGGGCCTTTGCCACGGCGTTGGCGTTGGCGTTGGCGGTGACGGGCATGGGCATGGGCTTGCCCGCGAGGTTGCCCGGCTGCCGCTCAAGGTCTGGCCGGGCCGGCTCGTCGCTGGCGCGGATGTCGGCGGCGCTCTTGACCTCGTCGCGCTTGGCCTCGGCCACCGGTGTTGCGGCGCCTGCGGTGGTGGTGGTGGCGGCGGCATCACCGGAGGCGGGCACAGTGACCGTCGCAGAGGAAGGCGCGGCGGACGGCTGGAGCGACTGCAGCTTCTCGCGCTCGCGCTGGAGGCGGACGCTGCGGGGAGCCTGGCGGCTGGCGTACATGGCCCTCTCCTCGTCGGTCACTTCGGGCACGGGCTCGACGACGTGGTGGGCGGCCTGGGTGGCTGTGGCCGAGGCCGCAGAGCTCGTCGGCTGGCTGTCGAACTCGTCGAGGTCGCAGTTAGCATAGGACCCGCTGGCGGCCGAGAGCTTGCGCGAGCGGGGCTGCTGCTCGTCTCGCTTCTGGAGCGAGGCGCGCTGGCTGGCGGGCATCTGGGTGGATTGTTTGGCATGCTCGTCGCCGGAGCCAAACGAGTGGTGGAAGTGGTGGCGGGTGACGTGCGGTCCGGAGCTGAGGCTGGCCGCGAGCACCATGGGGTCGATGGGGGGCCGGCGGAGGGCGTTGAGGGTGGAGAGGGGCCTGGGCTTGGAGGCCGACGAGGCCGAGGCATAGTTGGAGGGGCCCGAGTGCGGAAACGACGAGGGCATCGAGCAGAGCATGTCGAGCACCTCGAGGTCGCCGGGAGCGACCGAGTGGTGGGCGGCGGGGCTGTTGCGAGGCTGCATGGAGGGCAGGTCGGGCGAAGGGCTGTGGGCCACCAACGGCATAGCTGCCGCCGTGCTTGTCCTGAGGCCTGCTTGCGCTTGCGGTATGCTCGAGAGGGGTGCTTGCGTGCGTGCTTGGCTGCTTGCCTGCGGCGGCGAAACCGAGAGCGAGTGTTAGCGATGCCAGCGAGGTGGATCCCGGGGTAGTGGTCGACGATGGCCAGCGACGGAGGTGAGCGAGGAGCGGTGCCAAGGAGGTCGGTCGAGGACGAGGACGAGGACGAGGACGAAGACGAGGGTCAGGCAGGCTCGTCGTTGCCGGTGGGGACTGCCCGGCTAGCCGTAACCGCTGCCGCTCTCGGGCTGGCCCAGTCACCAGGCAGGGCAAAGTCCCTCGTTGCTGACCGCGCTTGGCTTTCAGAAGGGCCCGCCCCCGCTCGCCCGCTCGCCCGCACGCCCGGCGTTACCGTATGGCGTCGGCCCACCCGTTCCTCGGACTTCGGGCGGGCGGCCGGGCGGGCGGCCGGACTTTGGCTTATCCGCGGGTGGGTGCCCCGCTGCCTGCCTGCCTTTTCCCCGGCGACCGACCGACCCGCGCAGCCGGCCGAGTGTCTGCACCCCAACCCGCGCACGCAGCCACGGGGGGCAAAGAGCCAGCCAGCCAGCCAACCAGCTGGCCCCTTCCTTGCGACGATGAAGTCACAGGAACCGCGCCACGCCCTCGAGGTCGACGGCGCTCGACGAAGTCACAGTTCGGACTCCAAGGGCCAGCCAGCGGGTCGACCCAGCGCCCGATCACCCCGGCCCTTGCCTCCCTCCCTCCCCTCGCTGCTCGCTCGCTCGTCAGCGGACCCCCCTGGCACTCTTCTGGCACCGCCGCGCCGGTCGAGCATACATGCTGCTGCTGCTATGTGGTGCGCAGGCTATGTAGGCGGCAGGAGAAGCAGCTACGGCGGCGACTCGACGCAAGGGCGAGCCGGGCGGCGTGCGGCAGGCCTGCGGGGCGCTGGCTGGCTGGCTGGCTGGCCGTTCGGTCGGTCGGTCTACCCTTGTTCCAACGAGCAGGCGCAACCAGAGAGAAGAGAGAGAGAGACGGGGGCACGCGAGAGCGAGTCGGCGGCGTGGCCGAGAGAGAGAACAACACCTAGCCTGCTGCGCAGCCCCTTTTGCCCAGGCAGGGCCAGGCCCGGCCTGGCACCAGGTTCAGACGTCTCGGTGGCTGGCTCCCGTGCGCGTGCGGCCAGATCGAAGGCGGGTCAGGGCCAGGCAGGCAGCCAGCCAGGCAGGGGAGAGAGAAAAAAAATTGCTGCCTGGCAGGCCTGGCCGTTCGCAACACACACACACACGCGCGCGCACTCGCTGCCAGGCAGAGGGCAGAGCAGAGGCAGAGCCAGAGGCAAGGCAGCCAGGCAGCCAGGCGGCCAGGCAGGCAGACTGGCAGGCAGACCGAGGAGAGACGGCGAGCTCCACAGCATCACCTCACCTCGCCCTGGCCCTGCCTGCTGGCCTGCTCGTCTGCCCGCCTGCCTGCCTGCCTGCGCCGTTTTTTCACACAAACCAACACCACCACCACCACCACCACCACCACCACCGCCTCACCCCACCCCATCACCACCCACCCGCTCTTCCTCGCATTCACCAACGGCAACCACGCTCTACGCGCACGCGCACCGCCATCGCCAGCCCCCTTCTTCCATCTTCTCCTTTTCTCGCAACCCGCCCGATACCTTGGTCCTTGCCCTGGCCCTTCCTATCCCCCCCTACCTTTCCCACACCCCGCTCTGCGCACGGTCACCCACCGGCCCCTTCGATACCCGCCCTCGGCTTGCGCACCACCCGCCGCGCCGACGCTCGCCTCGCCGGTACCGCATTCACGACCAAGCCAGATCCGCTCGGTCGGTCCATACGCACTGCCCTCCGCCAGTGCCCGCCCGCCCGCTTCCGGTTTCACGCCACGCCACGCCACGCCAACAGCTACTCCTCCTACTGCCACCATGTCGGGAGCCCGTGACTTGTCGAGGCGCCAGGACAACTTCAAGGCCAAGGGCGTCTTTAAGCAGGATGAGCTGCGCCGACGAAGGGAGGAGGCGCAGGTCGAGATCCGAAGGCAGAAGCGCGAGGAGTCGATGGCCAAGAGGCGCAACCTCGTCGACAACCTCACCGACGGCGGCGACTCGGACGACGACGACGCCAGCGGCGCCGTCCTCGACGCCCAGCTCGACGAGCAGCTCCCCATCATGATCGAGGGCGTCCTCAGCGACGACATCAACACCCAGCTCGACTGCACCACCAAGTTCCGCAAGCTCCTCTCCAAGGAGAAGAACCCGCCCATCGAAAAGGTCATCAAGTGCGGCGTCGTCCCACGCTTTGTCGAGTTCCTGCGCAACCCGCACAGCATGATCCAGGTGGGTGCACGGGCGGTTGGCGATGCCGGCGCAACGCGGCCAGGCCGCGCGCATACTGCCCCGCGCCGATGCGTCGAAGCAGCTGTGCTGACACGCCTCGACCGCTCTGCCTCCCTCTCCCCCTCTCCCTCTCCCTTCCCGGCGCGCGCGCGCGCAGTTCGAGGCCGCCTGGGCGCTCACCAACATCGCCTCGGGAACCTCGGACCAGACCCAGTTTGTCATCAACTCGGGCGCCGTCCCCATCTTTATCGAGCTGCTGTCGTCGCCCGTGCTCGACGTGCGCGAGCAGGCCGTCTGGGCGCTCGGCAACATTGCCGGCGACAGCCCCAAGTTCCGCGACTTTGTGCTCAAGGAGGGCGCGCTCCGCCCCCTGCTCGCCCTGCTCAACGAGAACCACAAGCTGAGCATGCTGCGCAACGCCACCTGGACGCTGAGCAACTTTTGCCGCGGCAAGAACCCGCAGCCCAACTGGAAGCTGGTGAGTCGCCGCGGCGCGCGCGCGCCACTTCTCTTTCTTTTTTCTCTCCTCGTTCTACCATTGATCGACAGACGGCTGACCCTCGGCACGACGATGCTCGACGACCTCGCGCCCCTCCTCCTCTCGACGCACAGGTCTCGCCCGCGCTCACCGTCCTGACCAAGCTCATCTACTCGCTCGACGACGAGGTGCTGATTGACGCGTGCTGGGCCATTTCGTACCTGTCGGATGGCGCCAACGAAAAGATCCAGGGCGTCATCGAGTCGGGCGTGGTGCGCCGCCTGGTCGACCTGCTGACGCACCCGTCGACGGCCGTCCAGACGCCGGCGCTGCGCTCGGTGGGCAACATTGTCACGGGCGACGACCTCCAGACGCAGGTCGTGATCGCGTCGGGCGCGCTGCCGCCGCTGCTGGCGCTGCTGTCGTCGCAGCGCGAGGGCATCCGCAAGGAGGCGTGCTGGACGATTTCCAACATCACGGCCGGCTCGGCCTACCAGATCCAGGCCGTCATCGACGCCAACATTATCCCGCCGCTGATTGACATTCTGCAGAACGGCGACTTCAAGACCAAGAAGGAGGCGTGCTGGGCCATCAGCAACGCCACCAGCGGCGGCCTGCAGGACCCGCAGCAGATCCGGTACCTGGTGTCGCAGGGCTGCATCAAGCCGCTGTGCGACCTGCTGACGGGCATGGACAACAAGATTATCCAGGTGGCGCTCGACGGCCTGGAAAACATCCTCAAGGTGGGCGAGATGGACAAGGAGGCCGCCGGCGACGGCGCCGTCAACCAGTACGCGCTCCACATTGAGGAGTGCGGCGGCATGGTGGCCATCCACAACCTGCAGCACCACGAGAACCTCGACATCTACAAAAAGTGCTTCTACATCATGGACAAGTACTTCCCCGACGAGGAGGAGCAGGACACGGGCCTCGGCGCGCCCCAGGTCGACGAGAGCGGCGCGTTTGCCTTCCAGTCGGACCTCAACGCCCCGCAGGGCGGCTTCAACTTTTCCGCGCCCTCGAACGGCATGCAGCAGTAGGCCAGGTCGGCGTCGGAGGAGGTTGAAGGGCGGACGAGCGAGCGAGCGCGGGCGGGCGGGCGGGAGGAGGGGGTTAGAAGACGACAGGAACCAGCCCGCGCGGCGGCGGCAGGGCTGGATCGCGTTGAGCAGGAAAGGACGACGGCGCTCCGCACAAGACGTTCTCACTAGCAACTGGTCTGAGGGTTCCCCGCCGCGACACGGCCCTTTTGCATGCACGCACCGCTGAGGAGTGATCATGGTTTGGCTTGGTCTCGGCATCCCGGCCGTGCCTGCCTGCTGGCATGGGCCCCTCGAAGAGTCCCTCGCCCGAAAACGAAATCCATTATGACGATCACGATCCCGAGCGCCAGCTGGCTGTGCGCGACAGAGTCGAGGCAGAGGGGCGAGGGCGAGGGCGAGCTGGACGAGGAGGAGGAGGAGGGTGGCCTGGCCTGCTTGCTTGCTGAAGGGGCAGGCCGGGAGGCAGGAGGGTCGACCGACGTCCGTGCGCGCTCCACATCTGCATTGCGCCGGCAGGCAAGCGGGCGGGCGCCCCATTTTTGTCGAGCTTTCTCGCCCTCTTTTTTTCCGCCTGCTTCCCGACCACCACGTCGTCCCGTCCCTCTGCTCAGGTTCCTCATCTCGACGTCCATCCGCCCCGTCATCAACCACCACCGCTGCAGCTGCGAACCGTCTCATACAACGCAACGGAGCAACCGACAAACGCACGAACGGACGGACGTACGAACAGCCAAGGGCCGGACAGGGCCGTCGAGGGACCATGTCGAATCCATTTCCCAAGCCGGGCGGGTCGTCGGTCTCTTCGCGCTTCGTCTCGGCGACGGAGCTCTCCTCTTCCTCGTCGTCGTCGTCGTCGTCGAAACCGGATCAGGAGTATGATCCGCGCAGCCTGTACGAGGTACGTTGCGTTGGCCGTCCCCTCTCCCTCTCCCTCACCGTCCCTCTTGCTAGCCGGATCGGATCAGCATGGCCAACTCACCGCCCCATCCCTCTTCTGCGTGCGCAAACGACGGAATAGCGGATCAAGGCGCAAAAGGACGCCAAGACGGAAAAGTACGACGAGATGTTTAAGCTCTCGAACCAGTTCCGCGGGCTCGACGAGGGCGAGACTGTCTTTCTGGCCGAAGTCGAGCGGCAGCAGCGCGATCAGGAGCGGGCGCGGCGCGAGGCAGAGGCGAGGGAACTCGAGGCCTTTCGACGCGCCCGTGCCGCCTCGCCCCCCGCTGCGCTGCCGTCCCCGGCTGTCCTGGGTGGTCCCCGCGCCGCTGGTGGCCGAGAAAGTGATGCCAAGTCGATGAGTCCCTCCGCGTCCACCACCGCTACCGCCACAACGACGACGACGACAACGACGGCGGCGGCATCCTCGCCGGGCGCCGCATCGACGACGGCCAACAAGAAGCGGAAAAAGGCCGGCGGCATGCTCCTCGGCGTCGTGCGCAAAAAGCCCGCCGCCCCGTCCTCGTCCACATCGACCCCACCCGCCGCCGCCGCCGCGGCCGCCGGTGCATCCCCGACAAAGACACAGACGGCCTCGCCTTCACCAAGCACGGCGACAGCGGCAGAGGACGCGGCTGCTGCATCATCCGACCAAGGCTCGTCGGAAGCCCTCACGGAGACGACGGACGCAGCTGCCGAGGCCACAAATGACGGCCAGCGGCGGCAGGACAGGAGCAGCGGCGGCGACGACGACGACGCCGGTCCAGCAGGCGACGACGCACCACCAACGCCGGCAAAGAGGATCAAGTCATAAGTCATTGCGATCTCGCCGGCCCTTGCTTGCTGGTCGGTGCGCCGCTTCACCCTCCTCGCCCGTCGCGCCTCGGTACCGCCGCCGACGACTCCTGCCATCGCCTCCAGCACCCTGTACCACCACCCACTCGTCTCATCCGCTCCGTCATCTTGCAATCCGATGCGATCCATACGCCGCACGCTCGCTGGAGCCTCCTCGCCCTGCCTGGTCCCTGCTGGGCCCTCGCCGTCGTCGGCGCGCCCGACCCGCATCCTCCACCCTGATGGCGATGCCCTTGCTGAGTCGCTCGCCTCCTTGACCGTCCGAGCCGCGTCGCGGCGCTTGCCCTTGGCCCCGAACGGACCTCGTCAGTTGCGCGACTCTTGGCTGACGGCAGACGAGGTGCTGGACGTGTCCTCGTCCGTGGCCGTCCCTCGCGCCGGCCGGCTCTGTTGGGTCTCCTGCCGGGCGGCCCCCTGCTGCGCCTCTGCGCCGGGTGCCGGGCTCGGCTCCCTCTTGGTCGTCGACGAGCCGCTGGTCGAGTCGCCTGAAGACGGGACGTGCGTCTGCTGCAGCGGGTGCTGGTACGCTCGAGGCACGCCGTCGACAACGTGGCCCGGCACATCCCTCCATGTGGCCATCCTCGACATCTGCTGCGACGGCGGGGCGAGCGCAGCCGACGGGATGATGCGTCCCGGGCCGTCAAAGGGCTGGCCGGACTCGCCCGACTTGGCCCTCGCCGGGGCGCGCGGTGCGTGGGACCAGTCCGAGGTCCAGCCCATCTGCTGCATCCTCGCGGCCAGGGCGTCGTCGGCCAGGCTAGTCCAAGCCGGCGCCGTCGCCGGATCCTGACCCATCATCTGGACCTGCATCGCGTCGAATGGCAGCGGCAGCGAGTGCCTCGGGTGCGGCGGCGACGCTGCGGCTGCGGCTGCAAAGGCAGCGGGTTTGCCCATCGCTGCCTTGGCCTGCCCGCGCGACGACTTGCCCGAAGGAGGGCCCGAGGATGGCGGCGTCGACGTCTTGGACGGCTGGCTGCCCGAGTGCCCGTACATCGTCTGCGGGGGCGATGCCGAAGAGTGGCTGCGGTGCTGGCTCGCCCGGTCGCCGACGAGGAAGCGGACCTGGTGCGTGGCCGGCTTGGATTGAGGCCGGGCGGGGCAGTGCTCGAAATCGCTGCAGCCCTCTTGACTGCGTCCAGGCGAGCCGAGCTCCTCAAGGCTGCTTGCGTTGGCGCTGACGCGTGGACGCGGGCTGTCGATCGGCTGCCTCGATCGCTGCTGCGGCTGTCCGGCGGGAGAGCTGCCCCCACCCTGCGACGAAGGCGTCTCGGCTCGCGCTTCGACCGGTCGCTGCCTGTATGGAGCGGCGACATCGGGCGATGAGCTGCCGGTGCCGGTGCCGCTTCCGCCGCCCGCATCATTGCGGTAGAGGTACTGCTGGAAGTCGAGATAATCGGCCGTCAGCGGGGGCAGCAGACGCTCGAACGACGTCGACGTGTGGCCGGCAGGGAAGTGGGGCGACGGCTCGGGCTGGGGAGCCGTTCCGACACCGTGGCCGGGTGCGCGTCCAAAAGCCCTCACCTCCTGCGGTGCCGTCGACTGCCAGGCGCGACGGGGTACGGGGCCAGGTCAGGTCAGCGTTCGTCTCGCCACAGCATCAGGCTGAATTGATCACGCCTCGCATGCACGTACCGTCTGGTCTCGCTGCTCCCTCGCCGCGGTCTCTGGCAGAGATCGGGGTCCGGTCGGTCGACGCGGCGGTCCTTGCTGCTGCTGCTGCTGCTGCTGCTGCTGCTGCTGGTGTGCACGCATGGCGACGTCGGGATGCCGCGCTCGGATCAGCCGTCGTCCCAGCGTGGCCCCGAACCCCCTCTCGCTCTCGTTCTCTCTCGCCACGGACTCGCCGGCGTATCGCTGGCCCTCGCCTCGACTCACCTCTTGGCGGTGCGGATGCGGGTGCGGGACCGGGTAGTAGTCGACGTACTCGACTGCATGTCCGCCTGCCTGGTGCTGCTGGCGGTCGCAGCCGGGAGAGACGAGCAGGCAAGGGCCGTGACTGGTCAGCGAGGCACGATCCCTGGGTCCTTGGTGCAGCGCGGCGGCTTACTGCATGGCGACGCACCAGCTCTCGTCCTGGCCACAGCCGCAGGTAGTCGGGCAGCGGCACGCCGGCCAGCGTGTCCTCGCCCTCGTCCACCCAGTGCATCGAGCCGCTGCCCGAGTTGGAGCCCGACAGCGAGGCCGAGTTGTCGGATCGGACCGGGCGCTCCGAGGCCTCGGCGGCCGCCTCGAAATCGGAGCCGGCGGGTGAGCGGAGCGCGACCAGGTCGGTCTCGGAGTGGCGGTGGGTGAGGCCGGGGATGTTGATGGGGGGCCCGCCGGTGCGCTGCGATGCCTGGACGGGCAGCTCGGTGCGCAGCGTGGCGCTGGCGGGCGGCGCGATGCCGTAGTGCAGCAGCATGTCTTCGAGCTCCGTGTTTCTGGCGGCGAGCTGCGTCACCGTCTCGCGCAGCACCTTTTCGCGCTGCTTGCGGCGCTCGCGGAACATCCTGCTGGCTCTCGCGTTGGGTCGCGACGGATCGAGGCCCAACTCGTCGGCTTCGACGCCGAACGGTGCCGCCGCCGGCGACGACGACGACGGGTACGCACGGGGCGGGGTGGGCCACGAGGAGCGGGAGCGGAGGCTGGCCTCACCCGACGTCGACGGATCGAGAGGGTAATCGAGGCGCGACATCGGCCTCGAGTCGAGCGAGGCGCTGGACCTCGTAGGGGCGCTCCCGGTCGAGGGCGCCGCAGCAAACGGCGGCATCACAGGCGGAGGCAGGTACCGGCCGGCCACACGGTTGGCCAGTGGCGCGCTCGGCGGCGTCTGCAGGGCCGTCCATCGCGACGTCCGGCGCTGCAGATCGGCCGGATCGTGCCCGCCGCGTCCCTCGGACATTGCAGCAGCGGTGTGGGCCCTGCCGAGCTGGGTCGGGCCGATTGACGCGGAAGCGGCCGTCGCAAGGGCTGCACGCGGTGCCAAGGGACGAAGAGAGGATCCGGGGCGAAAGGGACTGCAACACGAGGGCAGTCGTGGTGGCGACAAGGGCCAGGCTGGGTGGGGCGGGGCGCGGGTGGGGGGATCGAAGTTGGAGGAGCGGAGGAAAGGAGCGAGGCGGGCGTCCGGGGCTGCCTCGACGCCTTCTTATACCGCCACTGCCCCCTCAGCCGACGCCTCCAGCCAGCCGCGAGGCACGCCGCTCGAAAGCAACAAAGACGCCGTCCGTAGGGCCATCCACCCGCCCCCGCCACCGGACATCGCCGACTGAACTGCCCGAGCCAGCCGGCGAGCTAGCAGGCCAGGACGGTTCGCACAGTCTGGCAGGCCGGCAAACGCTCGCGCCACGGCGATCGAGCAGGGAAAGCTGTTGCTGCAGGCGGACCAGGCGAGCAGCCAGCAGGCAGGCAAGCAAGGCGTGCGCGACGAGGCAGCGGGGCGCGCCAAGCTGTGGCGTGCATCGCGAGCAGGCTCGGCCCTGTCACGCCCCCCTCTGCGCGCTCGAAAAGCAAGCTGCCTGCCTCGCGGTGGGCAGGCGGCGGACGAGCGGGCTGGCCGACTGGCTGGCTGACTAGGCAGCGCGCAGGGACGCCCGCGGCCGCTCTCCCTGGCCAGGCAGAGGCAGGGCCGACGTGTGAGCCTGGAAGGCCCGGGCAGGCAGGGCAAGCCGCCGCCTGAAAATTTTGACGGCCCTCGAGCCAGGCCAGGTTGCGGGGCAGTGCGGGAAGCCATGCTTCCCGGCCAGCCTGGCAACCTGCCCGCCTCTGTGCTGTCACGCCCTAGCCTGTCAAGCGAGCCCTGCTGGCCTGCTGAGGCCAGGCTGCTGGCTGGCTCGACCGACCTCGCTCGACGAGGCTGGCTGGGCTGCCAGCAGACGGGGGGCCGGTCCAAAGCTGAGTCGCGATTTGCAGCAGCCGAGCCTCGCTCGATCTGGCTTGCCTGCTGGCCTGCCTGGTCTGCCAGCCAAGCTTGCTTGCCAGCAAGCCGCCTGGCTGGCCCATCATCCTCGAGGCTGCCGCGAGCTGGGTCTGCCCGTCCCAGCTGCTGCTGCTGCTGCTGCTGCTGCTGCTTGCTTGGCAGAGGCGGCGGATCACCCACTCGCAGACGGAGCCTGCCTGCTGGTCTGCGGTCCGTCTTGCGACGCTCGACGTCCCGCTCGTGCGTCTCTCTGCCAGCGTCGGCTCTCGACTTAGCTCGGCCGCTTTGCCTGCGTTGCCAGCCAGGGCCATCCGGGCGTCGCTGTAGTGACGAGGCGGGCCGGCAGGCAGGCGGACAGGCGGGCAGGCGGGCGGGCGCTGAGTGGACTGTCTCGTGCGAAAGAGGGGACCGCGCCGTGGCTTCTGGCAAATTCCTGACGGGCGGCTGTCAAGTCAGTTGGGCGGCCCGTCCGCCGCTCGGCCTTACTCCACTTTGGCAGCTGGCTGGCCGGCCCTTCCTGAGAGGCGCTCCCTCCTCCTTCTTCTGCACCTCCTCCTCCGCCTACCACCAGCCCTCCATCTCGCAACCGCAACGGCATCGCATCGCATCGCATCGAAGACAGCCCCCCACCCTCCCCCACCGACATCCGCCCGCCCGCCATGTCGACCTGGAACAAGCACTACCACTGGAAGACCAAGGGTTGCACGCCCTGGGCCAAGAAGCACATCGCCGACCACACCGTCGGCAAGAGCGTCGCCGTCGGCACCGGCGGATCCGTAAAGGTGGACCGCCTCTCGGCCTTTGAGGGCGACGTCGAGCTCGGAAACCGAAAGGGCAAGCTCATCACCATCTACGACTGCAGCATCACCTACGCCTGGTCCGGCCAGTCGGGCGACGGCACCACCGCAGAGGGCACCATCACCTTTCCCGAGGTCAGCCACGAGGTCGAGGACGAGGGCGACGAGTACAGGGTGAGTAGTGGCGGCGCCAGATCGGAGAGGCCAGGCGACGGGCGACGGGCGACGGGCGACTGGTGACATGCTCCGACGAGGCTGACCCTCGCCCCTCCCTTTTGCTCCCTCTCCCTATCTCTCTCTCTCTCTCTCCCTATCGCTCTCTCTCTCTCCTCTCTCTCTCTCTCTCTCTCTCTCTCTCTCTCTCTCTCTCTCTCTCTCTCTCGTCTCTCTCTCTCTCTCTCTCTCTCTC